>NC_071392.1:50538632-50678958 GCF_022682495.2 Desmodus rotundus | reverse complement strand
CGCACACACACACACAAACACACACACATATATATCATGCCAGGAATCCTAACTTTATTGGGCAGATGTATCAGTGAACAACAGCCCTCAAAGAGCCTGGGGATAAGGAGATAGAAATGGCAGAAGTTCTGGAGTTTGAATGGTTAGTGAGGGCCATGATAGAAGCAGGCATTCCATAAAATTACGAAACATCCCCTTATGTGCCTAACACATGGTCTTGTAAAGCTGGAAGCTGGCTAAAATAGATGGTTTAGCCACGGTCTCTCAAGAGAATAGATCAATTTAGACTTATTCTCACCATCTCATCTTTCCAAAAGAAGTCCTCCTTAAAGATTAAGCAATGTTCTTTTTTTCAACATTTGAAAAACTAATATATCCATGGGGAAAAAAAGGTTACCGCACTGAGTCCCTTTCATTGCAGCCGCTGTGGAGCCTACCATGCCTGTTTGCCAAGGGCACTTTATTTTAGTGTGGTCTGCTTCTGCGGCTGCTGCCTCTTTCCTGTTTGTTGTTGTTATGCTTTGTCCCTATTCCCCTCAGTATGGAGTCATGGTCTATTTTTCACCCTCACATTTATACCTTTACCCTCCAAGGAGAAATGCTGCTTTGTATCGTTGAAAGAGAACAGGATCCTCTTACATTTTTCTCTTCTTCCTCTCCAAAACCTCTTGACCTGGGTCTTGCCTGATTCCAGATGTTAGAAATGACAGGCATTTTCAGCAATTCAAGATAGAAAAACAGTATAGATAACAGCTGAATTAACCTTCTCCTGCTCCAAGGACAACTATCCCCGAAATCATTAGAAACAAAATGCAAAACCAGTCTTTTGGGGAGGAGGAGAGAAGCCTCAGCAAGATGTTATCTGGCTCTGACACTAGTTATGAGGTCCTGGACCCTTCAGACAGAGAGTCTAGGCTTACTGGGGATAAAATAATGGCCACTGACAAGAAACTCTAGTAGTTAAGAAATGCTTTTACTAGAGATCTGACCTTCTGTTAGGAGTTCTTAAATTATGAACTCCAGTAAAATTTTGTCTGAGATATTGGTAGAAATCAGAGACAAAAGACTAACATCAAAACAAATAATCAGCATAGCATGGACTATTGCTAAAAGCATTGGTCATTCAGACATGGAAAGTGAACTTCCTGTCCATCTAGCTATTTGTACGGTCATTATTCTGATTAGAGTGTCCAGTCGCCTGGTTGTCTTAAGATCCTGGCCTGAAGTTTTGCAGTTGGAGGGCTTATTATTTGGAAGGAAGTGAAAGAAAAGGTCATGCACTGTACACATAGTCTCAAAATTATTCTTCTTAAGAATTCATCCATTGCTTGCTCAATCTCCCACTGAACTCTGGAAAAAGCCTATGGTCTTTAAACTGGCTTTCCCCCAAAGCAAACGGTTTTGCTGTCCTTTGAGCAGGTCATGTTCACTTGGAACTCTGTTCTCTGTTTCCCCTGCTATTCCCCTTGCCTGGAAAGTCCAGTTGTCCTCTGCCCTTCTCCAAATCTATTCTGCTTCTTTCAAAAGTTGTTTTCCTCTATGCTGGGTCACAATGGTTTTTCTTTCTTGTTTTTTTATAGCCCTTGCATATATCTGCCAAAATAAGAGGCACAGAATGTCTAAGGTTAATGTTGTCTGTGTATATCTTGGGTCTACAAGTGGGTTTTAAATTAGTAGGAACCATGGATACTGGCATACATTTATTTTCCTATTAATAAGGCAAAACAGTTGAAATTTTTCTTAACAAAGTTCAAAAGTAATTGTCAGCTTATTTGCAAATACTTTTCCAGCCCATGAATCATAGTTTCCTTTTGCATATTCACATTTATGCTGTGGCCTGCTTATACCTTGATCAAAATACATGTTCTGTATGAAAAGAAAAAGCAACAATTTTCTTGTTATAACATGGAAAATTGACACTATGGGTCTCATAGTTCATATCTGTGTAATATCTTTTGTAAGTGGAAAATTACAAGGATAGATAAAGAATCCTGGTTAATAGATTTTTTATTATTAACAGATGTTAATCCTGTTAGTGATTGGCAATAAAATCTGCTGTATTCTTTCAGGCATTTTAGGTGACAGATAATATGTTGAATACTTTGCTGCTTTATTTGCATCAGATTTATATTGTTACCTTGAAGTGTCCCTGATTATCCTTAGATTCAGTTTTGTTTTGTTTTTTCAGGGAAACATTTGTAACAATAAGCTTTAAATAAAAGTAGGTACTTTAAATAAAATCCTAAATGATAAAATATTAGACATTATAGAAACATATTGAGAGTAAAAAGCATCCTACCCTTCAGTCCTATCCCTAGATGTAACTACTATGAACAATTTGGCATAGTGGCTAACAAGCTACAGTCTGTCTCCTCTTTTTGTAAATAAATTTTATTGGAACAAGCCACACCCATTCATTTCAGTATTGTCTAGGGCTGCTTTTGCATTATAACAGTGACACTGAGTAGTTGTGACAGAGACTGGCCAGCAAAGCCTAAAATATTTACCATCTGGCCCTTTATAGAAAAAGTTTGCTGACTCCTAATTTAATATGGCATATTCACTTCCAGTTTCTCCACATATGTACAAATACACATATGCTTTTTAAAAATCTTACTGAAAGGTAACATACATACCAAAAAATGCACAAATGTACAGTTTGATGAATTCTCACAAAATGAATATTTCCAAATAACCAACACCCAGTTCAAGATACAGAACATTTCTAGTACCTTAAATGTCTCCCTCCTGCTGCTTTCTTCTCTCTCCAACCCTTAAAGATCACTTTACCCAGTTTTCTCTATGTTATCTTTGTCTGCTTTTGAACTTAGAAAAAGTGCTTATAGGTGCTGTGTTCTGTGCCTGTATTCTTTCGATCAGCTATGTTTTAGGAATCACCCATATTGTTGCATATGACATACTTTGTTTAGTCCCATTACCTACAGCATTTCACTATATAAACTGCCACACTTTATTTTTTGGGTAATTTTAAATAATGCAGAAATAAACATTTTTAAATGTCTTTTGATGAACATATGCAGGCATTTCTTACACATGCTTTTTTGAAACTGTTGAAAAACCATCCTGTTCTATAACAACTATCCATGCAAAGCCATGTAAACCTGCTTCATTTTGTTATAACTGCATATTCAAATGTATGATGTTCTAGAAATTATCACCCTGTTGTTGGTCATTCAGTCATGTGGCAGAGACTGCTAATTGTTCCCTGAAATCCATTCTCCCTTTTACCTGTGAAAATAGTCTTTTCACCTGTTTAACTAGGCTCATGGTGGCCCAGAATAAAGACTGTATTTTCCAACCTACCTTACAGGCATGTGTAATAATGTCATTAAGTTTTGGACAATAGAATGTAAATAGAGGCATCACACAGAACATTCAGGGATACTTCCTAAGAAATAGGATGCCTATCTGCCTTTCTACCTCCATTCCTCCTCCATCCCACTGACTATGAGCACAGGCTGCCATCTTGTATCATGAGGTTGAGTCCAGCGTGGTGGAGCCACAACACATTAAGTAGCCTGGATGCTGAAAACATCAACTCTTACACCTAACCTGGACTGTCTACCCGGGATTTCACATGAAAGAAAAATGAATATCAATCTTATTTAAGCTACAATTGTTTTTCTGCTACTTATAATTAAAATGAGTTACAACTTACACAAGTTAGTTTCCAATTTTTGTTTTACACATATGGCAGTGACTATGTTTTTATATATCTTTATATTTATGTGTCTATTTTTTAGAAAAAATTACCACAGCTGGAATTGTTAGGTTAAAATTAAAAACATTTTGAAATGTAGATCCTGCAAAATATTCTTCTAAAATGTTGTATCAATTACATTACACCTTATATAGTGAGTGACATTTTGTCTCTTAAGTACATTGGGTGTTAACTTGCTTTTGTGTTAAAAAAAAAAATAGGGGTGGTGTGGACGGATGGAGAGAGAAGGCATACAACTGTAATTGAATAACAATAAAAAATTAAAATTATAAAAAAAGAATAGCTCATTAGTTTTTAGTACACTTGAGCCAGTACTTTTATTGATTACTGAAATCTATGTTTTGCTTATGATACATTTTTTAAAAACTGGAGAAAATATTGCTAAATGCATCTCAGATTTATTTCCTCAAATTCTGAATAATAAACTTATTCCTAAATTTGGGAAGATTAAAACATAAAATAAAATAAAAACAAAATAAAACAAAAGAACTAATGACCAAACTCTAATTTTCTTTTTCATGTCTTTGTTGATGGAAATTGAGCAAATTTGCATTGGCAGAATATTCCTACATGTTTCTCTTTTAGAAGAAACCTAGAGTCAAGTACTCAATTCCAAAAATATAAAGTTGATAACTTGATTAAAATTTTGTTAATCATTTAGGTTGCAGAAAGCTGGGGTAATTAACATATAATCATACTGGATATTCTCATTGAGTCAGATGTAAGCTAGGTAACATTTTATAGATTTATCCATGTGGTTTATACTCATTTTTTCTAAGTATATGCTAAGATATTTTAGAGTTATCAATATGAATTAGAACTTTTTATCTTTAAAATTTTGATTTGATTAAGTTGATTCATGACAATGCTCTTGAGTTTTGTATTCTTATTTTGAAATACAATACTTTTAAAATTGAAATATAATTGACATAATATTGTATTAGTTTAGGTATACAATACAATGTCAATATATAATATATATACATAATATATAGTGAAATTACTGCCATAATCAGTTTGATTAACAGTCATCACCACACATAGTTACAAAATTTATTTCCTTGTTTTAAGAACTAAGTTTTGTATTATCATTTATCTGTCCCTTAACTCACTGTTTCTCATTTTCTGAAAATCATATCAGTGGCAAATAATTTATTTTCAGTTCTAATATATACTTATTTTTCTTGTATTGCATTGGGGATAAAACTAGGATAATACTGAATACTATCAGTGAAAATAGTCATACTTTTTGTATTACCAATGGGAATTCCTTTAGTAATTCACCATTAAGTAAACATTTAAAATAGCTTTTAACCATTTTCAAATAAAATTAACATAAAGTTGAAATAAGTTTAGTCTCTTTTAATATATCATTTTTTCATATAAATAAAAAGTGCTTTGTCTTTAATTGTAACTGAATTTCCTACATGTGAGGTTGCTGAGTAAGAAAAGGGACATTCACAAAGCCTATCTTAGCCCAGTCACTCATAGAGCAATCAACTTTATTTCCTTTCCCCCTACAGCCCATATTCAGGACGTCACCAAGTTCTTTCATTATTTCACTTTCTTCATTCCTACCACCTTAGTTAAAGACTTTATGTCTTGGCCATGTTAACCACAAAGATCATTTAAAATGGTGTAGAAAATAGACATAGGATCCCGTGTCTGGCGCCTGGCACCAAAATCTAATTCAGTAGGCCCAGCATAATGCTATCAATTGGGAAAGTGTTTAGGCCATCTTTAAAAAAGCCTAACCCAAGTCTTGACACAGAATTTAGAAATGATTATACTGGGATATACTGTTAGTCTAGAAAGTTCTGCAACAGCAAGCAATGTGATTTGGAAATTGCTTTGCAGTCATAAAGAAAATATTTTGGCCACTCTGAGGGATGTTCCAGGCATTAGTTTGAGTCTTACCTCAGCTACATAACCCCTTCAGGTCAGCAGAAATGTCAAAAACCTGGCCAGAGTTCAGAATGAATATGCTTTTGAGATTTGTGAGAAGGAGAATTCAGATCTAAAGTCTGTAAGAACAGACTGTAGACACTCTGGACGTAATTCAACTGTTATTGATACCATATGATTGCAAGGACATTCAATGGTGTAAGGACAATACTGGCTGCCAAGACAAAAAAACCCTTGTATGAAGCTTTCTGTTTTTGGCCCCTCACATAACAAAGATGTAATTTTGGTTATTTTCATTTTTTTTCTCTCTCCAAGGACCTTGTGGTCATTGTTCACTTCAGTCTCCAACTATTCTATCCCCAATTGGTCAAGATAGAAATGTTTTAGATTTGCAGAGACTATCTTTAAAATTACAAGAAGATGAAAAAAACATTTGGCCTATAAGTTTTTCCACAGGTGAAATTTTACTTCTTTCTCTTTTCTAAGATGTACCACCAGAATACAATCTTAAAGTTCTAATGGTTGATAGACTTGTCCTTAGAATTTACTTTCTACTGATGTTGTGAAGGTAGATCCCCCCATTTTGGAAATTGTAAATGCTTTTATTCTCTAGAAAATGGAAAAGTAAGTTACACCTACTTCATAAGCATAAATGAGTACTTAGATTTGCCTAGTTACAACAGGTTGCATTCAATTAGTTAAAACAAGCAATTCCTGGCACAGACATTTATGCCACTAATGGATGCTAATATTTTGGCTTTTGTTTGGTGAACTGGTGGTCAAAGTGATCCTTATTGGTCAGACTGCCTCTTATTCCCCTGAGGGCCACAACTATCTAGCTGGCTTATTTGGTTTTTGTCAGAAAGATCCTGAAACTGAAGTGCATCAGTTCAAGCACAAAAATCAGAAAATTAGATGGGAAAAATGAAAGGTGGTCCACAGCTGGACTGCTGAGTGGGGTATATAGAATTCAGCTGGGCGTCTCCCAGGATTTTTACATCTTGGCAGTATTTGGTGAGGGTGGGATATGATCACATCACATTTTATTACAGTTTTGGGGCTACTTCTAAAAAGTTACTTAATGCAACACTTTAACAAGAAGTAATGTGCTACCAGTGTCCTTTATATGGATGAGACAAGGGGAACAATTAATTTAGAACAGCTCCTTCTCATTAGCATCCAAGGATGTGAAATCTGGGCAGCATCCCAGATGCCTCTCTCTCTCGTATATGTCTAATCATCCACTTCTCTATGACCTTCTTGCCCACACAGGTTACCCAGGTGCATTGTGCATGTTAGAAAGTAGCATAATAAAAGATGAGTTCACTTATCTCACCACTCAGATAATTTAAATGTCTTTACAGAGTCAAGCATTTCTGTTCATTACTATTGCTACATAACAAACTAGTCCAAACCCAGTGGTATACAATTGTATTAAAAATAAAAACAATTGTACTCATAGATTTTGTGGGTGAGGAATTTATTCTGGACACAGATTGGACTGTTTATGTCTGCTACACCATGTCTGGGTCATTAGCTGGGAAGATACAAGGACTGGAATGCAACAGCTGAACATAGGAATCATCAGGATGCATCTTCGCTCACATGTCTGGCAGTTGATTCTGGTTACTGACTGACACATCAGCTGGTCTGTTGGCGAAATCACCTATGCATGGCCTCTGCATGTGGGCTAGTTTGTGCTTCCTCACAGAATACATAGCATTTAGGTTCTAAAAATGAGTGTCCTAAAAAGACAAGGCAGAAATGCAAGGTACTCTCATTCTCTAACCTCAAAAGACATGAGGTATCACTTCCATTGACCTATTTTTTGGACCATAAGACACACCTATGTTTTAGAGGAAAATAGGGAAAATTTTGAAGCAAAAAACGTGGTAATATATTTAATAACATAAATAACATAATATTTCACCAAGGGAAATGTAAGCTACATCCAGACTATAAGACACACACCCATTTTCTTCCCACATTTGTTGGGGGACGGGGGTGCGTCTTATAGTCCGAAAAATACTGTATACTCTACTGGCCGAGATAGTCTGCCCAGCTTAACTCTGTAGGTTTTCCTTTGGGGCTTCCGACAAATTCGCTTTCTATTTGCCTCTTATATTTTAGAGGTTGTTTTGCGGTATAAGCAAAGAAAACTTCAGGGATATCATCTTATTTCCTAGGAACCAAGAGAGAGATTACCAAGAAGGAGGCATTGGCATCTCACCACAGCAGTACTAGAGAGAGGGCTACCTGAAGTGAACAAGGCAAGATTACTCTTCCTAGACTCATAGAGCAGACAGATCATCAGGTAGAAGTGCCTCTGTTGCTGTCACTTACAAAGCAACGATTTTAAGAAGTCTAACTGTGGGTTTCCCACCTGGGATCACATCAGCTACTCTCACAGTCTTGGAGGTGTTTGGAAAACAAGCCTTGCGGAGAAGGCCAGCGAAATAAAAGGGACAGTTCTTTAGACCCACCTTACTGGGAAATCACTCAGACATTATACCTATAAAGTCAGGTTTCTTTCACAAAATCCCAGAGTCTTCTAATTCACTTTCCATGTAAGTTATCAGAGCAGCAGCCTCAATTCTCTAATCCTCCAGCAAGGTTCAGGAACAGCTGTTACCCCCAGGGCTTAATAGAGATGAAATCTCTAATGAAATCTGAGAATATAAGCACAGGTGCTTAAGCCAATTTAAGGAGATGGTTGTAACTGTTACACCTAGGGAGGGGTGAAAACAACATGTAAGATTCTGTGAGGTCCTTGGTTAAATGATGAATAAGGCAATAACTATCCTAGAGGAAAATCTGAACTAGTGAATGTCAGGTGGATTAGAGACACTAAAGAAAAGAGAGAAGTCAGAAAATCATCCTAGAAATAATCAGACCATTCTGGTTTTGCAAAGTTCCAATTTTACATCAATTTCAGGTACCACCCTTTAGTTAAGTGATACCAGCCCCCAAACAACACAGTTTGGATTTCAGTTACCACAATATATTCAAGTGAACTTCCCTGCTAGAACTTCAATTCACAAATTGCTACATAAATAATAGTTACACAACATGATTAGTGACCAATCACATAGCTTCTTTCAAAGTCTGTCAGTGATTGGCCACCACACATCTGTTATTCACTTCACACACAGACATGTATTGTGTTGCCTCCCTGTCTTCCAGGCACTATCCTAAGTAACATTGGAAACAATGGATAATCAAAGAAGGATAATGGCTTAGAGATCAAGTGAAATGAAAATGAAATTGCAATGAAGAAAAAAATTGATAAGGCTGCAGGTGAAAATCAAATTGAACATAAATCGAGTTATGAAATAGCTGTCTGTGAGGATGTGGATGTTGTCACTGTTTGAGAGACTCTAGGTGTGCAGAGGAACTCAGCGAAGGCAAATTTAGTGACACAAATGAAGAAAATGGGTGTGATTAAAAGGATGAAGGTGTCCCAGAAGAAGGCACACTGGCAAAAATCCCTCCCGTTAAAGAAGCTCTCTGACACTGAAAGCACAGTATCAGGAGCTGATCCAAATGTAGAAAGGACTATGACCGTCCACAGAAGCATCGTAGAGATAGTCAGGCCATGCCGTGAGTAACACAATGAGGAGAAGAGGGCGAGCACTGCTCAAACTGTGCTTGGTCAGACTTGTGCGAAGAAAAGAAACACTGTACTGTTCAGCACTTCTATTGTATGAAATTTCACTGTATTAATATTAGTTTTACACTTTTAAATGCCTCTATATGTTTATAAACTACAGTAAAAACAGTTTTACTGTGTTGACAAAAATTTTTAAAGGTCTCAGGACAATTGTAATTTCTCCCTTTTGTTTGATAAGGTTGCTTTGCATGTTTTGCAGTCATTTTTATGATCTCTCACTACTGTGCAAAGCAAAGCTAGCCTGTATACCTGAGCTGGGATGGTTGCAACAGGAAGGGAAGGGAAATGGCAGATATAGAGCAAAACTGCAAGGACCAGAACAAGGTTGGAGATTATACAGGATAGGGTAAAAGTAGGTTTACAGTTCTGTGTATGCAAAACACAGAGTTTATTCTGGAATTACTATTTATTAATTATTGTATTATTTTCCATATGAACAACTATAATCCTATTTTTACCCCGCCCTGTAGAGGGTGTGCTTACCAGGGAGCAAAAATAAGCAGAGAATAATTAGAAGAAGAAAATTGAAAAGAGAACCTTTTTATGAGATAGACTCCAGGAGAGGTTTGGTTTAGAAAAAGAGAGTTGTGACCTTTGAAAACAGTATGATTATTTAGGAAAGACTCAGATGCGTGAAATACACTATGTGCACCCAAATTTGACAATTTGTGATACTGTTGGGGGACAGGCAAACACACTATTGTTGATATAAGTAAAAGGAATACTTCTCAATCTCTGGCCATCTCGAATACCAGTTACCATTTATGTAGTGGGACAAATTTATTTTTTTAAAGTCTACTTTTAAAAAATGTAAAAGAACTTCTTCATTTTCTAAATCTGGCTCGTTTAGGCATGATTTTTTAAAAAGATAATTTGTCCTCATTGAGGATTTGCCTCTTGGATGACAAAGGTCAGCTTTCTGCATTTTAAAGAAATGTTATTTCAGAATTAAGGCTGACAAAGACAGTTACAAGAGGAATGTATGTCAGAGTGTCCTAGGGGTCAGAAAAAAAGCACTTCTTCTAAGGGGAGGTGTTGTGAGCCAGAGGATCCAGCCAGCTGAGACAGAAGACTATGCCTGGAAGGAAGGAGCAGGACTGAGGTTTCTACCCTTCCGGAGCTTCAGCTAGGAAGGGTATTGTTCTGTAGTATGAACAACAGTCCTCATTCTCCGTATCTGTTGACATGATTTAGTAAGATGAATCAAGTACAGAAAAGAAAAGTTCTTTATGATAGGCCAGATTCCATGAGTGGGAATTCCTTGCAGCCAAATAGGGAGAGAATACGCCCTACTGTTAAAGACTTTCCAGTAACCTCTTCCATTCCACTTTCCACCCCTCCCTAAACCACTTACCAAAGAAATGTTTTGCTGGACACTGAAGTGGCCACAGCCATGGTGATAAGAAAACATCAGGATATAAAATGAATCATTCCCTCTTTTAGTTAACTTTTTTTTAAATATGCAGACAGGGTAAAGGACAGGTGCTCTTAGAATAATAAACATCCTTAAAGTGTTTGGAAGTGCTGCCAGTTTCCATGAACAAAAGCTTCCCAAAGAGCCATTATTTTTGTAAGGTCAATGAACTAAAATTTTCCCTGTATCAGTATTAAGCAAAAAGGTCATTAATGCTTTGGGGGACTGTAATGCATCTGGAAGAGGCTGACGTGATCCTCCCCTTCTGCAGTTGTCTATCAGGTCACCCTGTGTGCCTCCTCCACTGCCAGACCCTGATGGCTGGAGCAGTGCCAGTGACTGACTCCCTGACCAGCCGTGTGGGGCCTGTAGTCATCCACCCGAATTGTTGAGGTCTTCTATGACTTATGTAGACTCAGCCTCAGATGTGGATTACGATCTCCTCTACCCCTTGGAAAATAACAACAGCAACAAAAAAATACAAAACAAAAAACAAAAACGAGTTAATTCCTCTACACCAGCTGTGAAAGAGAGGTAATTATTGTCTTTTAGTCTATCAGGATTGGAAAAAAATATGCAATTTCCATGCAAATGTCCCAAAACATCTAGGATTCTAGTTTCACCCTCAGAAAAAAAAAAAAAGAGAATAGGCTTACAGATGCTTCAGGTGCCTGGACACACATGTTGTCCCCAAGTTGGTCTTGTCATCTAATTCTAAAGGACTATGTCTGGTGATCATTTTGCCATCTCTCAGGAACCTAATAAACCAGAATGTTTTAAACTTGTACTATATCAAGTGTGTGTGTGTAATATTTTCTTAATTAAATCCTACCACCTATAATGTAGATATTATTTCATTGCACAAATATGATAAATACGTGAATGACTTTCTCAAAGATACTGATTTTAGCTTGCCTGACTGCTGTATTCAGTTTCCTTAAGGAAAACTCTCTGTCCTTTGCTCATCTTCCAAAGCAACTTTAATCATTGTTTACCAAGGGTGTCCAACCTTTTGGCACCTCTGCACCGCACTTGAAGAAGAAGAGTTGTCTTGGGCCGCACATTAAATACACTGTGACACGTAATCACACAAAAAATCGCATAATGTTTTAAGTTTATGATTTTTTTGTTGGGGCTCATTCACAGCCATCCTCAGCTGCATGTGACCCAAGGGTCGCAGGCTGGACATCCCTGGACAGTTACCAATCTTCTTCTCCTTTGAGCCCTTCCTAATGAGATCCTAAAAATTTGCTTTTAAACACATCTTGAGCTTTTCATCCATGATAACCACAGCTCTCACCTTCCCACTTCAGCCCATGTAATGGAAGACATCACAGATAGTCCCTCAGGAAAAGAAATGCCTAGTTGTAAATAACTCCCTTCAGTTGATCTGTAGATATTTCCATTAACATCACCCAAGTTTCCATGCTTTGTTTTCCAAGTAAGACCCAGAGCTCAGACAGTACTCTTCATCTATTTGTCTTTACTCTCAATAGCAACATATATGAGCTACTATTAAAATAACTGTTCTTTCCTTTTAAGAATTTACCGTCATGTATGAACACAAATGATGAATCAACTTATCAAAATGTATTATTTAAGAACTTCACTATGAAAGAGTTTAATGATGAAAAACATTAATCAATGAGTTTGTACATTTCATGAAGGAAGACTGACATATTGTTGAGTTAAATATTATTTCTACTCCAAGAGAAATACCACCCCCTTATCCTAATGTAAAACTCTGGACTTGGCTTCCACAGCTGCATCCTGGCTCTGAAATCTTCAACTCACCACCCTCAGGGTTCCAGACACAGAGCACACACACCCTATCTCACACCCCTTGCAGAGTTACTGCCTCTGAGCCCACACAGCTGAGCTCCATGGGGTGTTTTAGCAGTCATAGGATCTAATTCCCACATCTTGAGCTGAGAGCTGAGACTTATGATCCCAATAAAGATTTCAACAGAAAAATGATGGTAAATTGCTCAGAGGAACTCATTTTAAAATATTGCCCTGAAATTCCCCCACTCACCACCCCATCTATCATGGGTTGAAATAAAAGCACATATGAGCTAATATTACAGGGTCTAACAGGGTGAAAATGTTTTGAAATTAGTAACAGTTATTTCCTAATAATGTATTATCTCTGAAATTCCCTTTTGGAACAATAATCTTGATTTGAAATTTTTTGAAATATCAGACAGAGTTGTTAAGACATAAATAGTGAATGATGAAGGACACTCTGAGGAGAAACATTTACTATTAACCAGTTTAACAAGCAAGCAAACTTAAAAATATTAATGTTTCAAGTGTAAGATGTATCTGGCTTGTCCCTGACAAAGCCTCACCCAGTTTCCCACTAAAACACCCCTGAAAACGAAGGCAAGAATGAGAGTGCACCACCACTTAAAAAACAAGAGTAGCAGCCAACCTAGTGCCAGACCTGGGGTGGGGGCAGTTCTACCTTGAGGCCCATCCAACTCAAGTGGGAAACACAGTCGCTGGCCCAAGCCTACACTAGGAGTAAATCTGATGGCCTTTAAGGGTCAAAGATATTTTGTCTTGCTCCTCATCTTTTGTGCAGGCATTGCTTTCAGAGGCAACCAGAATGATGTCTCCATTGTCTTCTGGTTCCCTGCTTACCTCCCATAAATCATAAGCACCTGTCTCCAATATCATATGTCCTGCTTTTCACTGCTCCATACACAGCTTGAAAGCTAATTATGGAAGGAATGTATGCCTACTGGGGAAAACTTGGGGAATGAGAAACGTCTAAGAAAATATATCACTAAAGATCCATGACATCAATATTTGAGCAGACTTAACCATCTGTAAGTATTCTCACGTAGCAAAGCCCTTTAGTGGCCCTCGGTCCTGCCAGTTCCAGCCTCGGCTCTTGCCCATCCACCTAGAAGATGGTTTCACACTCTCTTCTCTGTTTCAAACCTCAACATTCCCTCTCTGCTTCCTATTCTCTGCTGAAGATTCCAACCCATACAGAAGCAATCGAATAGATCTTTCTGCAAAATGCCCCAGGCACAGTCATTGTCCCCTGTACTTGCCTTTGGTCTGCTTCAAGGACAAACCTTCCACTTTGCACTGGATCCCATTCCCATCCTGTTCTCAGGACTTTGTTCCTGTAATTATTTCCACTCCTGCCTCACCATTTCCTCCATCCTTTAATGGGTCATTACCAAGGAAAAAATATACCATAATATTTCCTTTAAAAAAAAACGTTGTCATGACCTCTATCTCTCTCAGCTCCTGCCCATTCACAGGAAAAGTTGCAACTCTTCCAAGAGTTGTCCACCTGCCTCTCTTCTTTCAACAACCCAGTTCAACCTGGATTTCCTTTGTCCTGAAGCTGCCACCCATCTTTCGAACTGTGCCATTCTACCACCAACTTTGTTATCCCCCAGAGATGACAGAGATCAGTAAGTTCTGGGGAATCTAATGTACAGCATGGTGACTAATATTAACCATATTGTATTGTATACTTAAATATTGCTAAGAGAGTAGATCTTAAATGTTCTCAACAAACACACACATACAGTAAAAAGTTACTGTGTGAGGTGATGGATGTGTTAACTAAGCATATTGTGGTGGTCATTTCAAAATGCATACAGATGTCAAGTCACATTGTACACCTTAAATGTACACAATGTTATATGTTGATTGTATCTCAATAAAGCTGGGGGGAGAGAAAAAAATCTGAATCAAAACCAAAGTAACTACTGTAAACATTTTGGTTTATAATGTTCCAGATGTTTTTCTACTAATTCATACAAATAATGTGTTTAAATATATAATTCTGAAAAATTGTACTCATTACTGTTTAACAACCTGCTTTGTTGATGAAGTAATTTTTATTGACACTAGGATAATTGTTACTGTCTCTTTTAAACTATTGGCATAATGTATATTTTTTAACTTTATATTACCTTTACTATATAACAAAGGATTATCTATAAACCCTCTCTTTGTTTTTAGTTTTATTTTTTTTATTTTTTATTTATTTATTTATTTTTGTTGTTGTTCAAGTACAGTTGTCTCCATTCTCACTCCACCCACCCACCCCAGCCATCCCCACCTCCCACCCTTAATCCTACTCCCCTTTGGCTTTGTCCATGTGTCCTTTATACATGTTCCTGACAACACTTCCCCCTTTCCCCTTCATTATTGTCTCCCAGCTCCCCTCTGGTTACTGTCAGTTTGTTCTTAATTTCAACGTCTCTGTTTATATTTTGCTTGCCTGTTTGTTTTGTTGATTAGGTTCCACTTATAGGTGAGATTATGTGGCATTTGTCTTTCACCACAATGGATTTTATAATACCGAACTATATCATTCAAAAGATTAAAAAAATGTTACTTAGTTGTGGCATATTAGTATTTTAACTTGAGGCTGGATTGATTTGCTAATATTTTACTTATAACATAACTGAAATTAGTTTGTATATTTATATTTGTAAGACATTGGTCAAGTTTGAGTATCAGGACTATTCTAGCTTTATAAAATTAATTGGGATAGTTTCCATGTTTTTGTGCTCTAGAACAGTGCTTTTTAAATCATTTGTGAGACCTTTTTTTAAATTTCCAACTCATCATGCACTGCTATTTTTGTTTAAAAAATAAAAGGGAATTAAAAAACAAATTAAAAATCTTCATTACTAGTTTTAGTAGATATAAAATTTATCAAATTACTATAAAAGATTCTAAGCATTGACTTGCAATTGTATTTATTGTGGACCTATAACAAATACTTCATTATTGGTGCCCATCCACGAACCACACTTTGAATAGCTCTGCTTGAACAAGATGTTAATATTTTTGATCATGCACACCTATCAGGAAAAATGATGATATAATATGACCACAATATATGTATTTTCATTTAATTATAAATTATATACATAAATTAAATTATTAATAATATTATGGAGGCTCATATTTTAAATACCCTACATTTTTAATGATTTCATCTTTTGATTAGTTAATACACAAAGCATAAAATACATGAGGCCCCTTGTTTCCAGTAACATTTTTGATTAATTAACATTATTTTGGTTGATGGTTTTTATATCTGATTAGATCATATTTGCTTTTGCCTCACAATGTGATTAGTGAAATTTTTCATTTGAACTATGGGTAGGAAAAATACCCTCCTAGTAGTAGTGCTCTCTTCAAGCTGTGACTTCTGTTCAATAATATAATCATGCCAGTTGTCCATTGTGTAGGAATTCATTTAGTAACAACTATATGAAATAACACAGGAAAGTTGCAGTGCCATGTGTAAGGATAAATGCACCAGTGAGGGGACCAGGTGACACCCATACTTTTCTCTGAAGACCTCTTTCTGCAGGGCCATTTGTGTGACTTGGCCAGCAGACATACAGACTCAAAGAGGAAGCCAGGTCTATCAGTAAAACAAATACTATTAAAGTGAAATTTCTTTCCTAATAAGGAAAACCAGAAAAGTTCTATTTTTTTCCTCACCCTATTGGATTATTAGTGAAAACTTTATATTGAAGACCATGGTTTTAAACAGTTTTCTCAAAGAATAAATAGCATGGTTCTCCAAGCATCTGTCTGTTTAAAATTCAGATTCCTGTGTCCCATCCCATAAGTGCTGCATGAGAATCTCAAAGAGAAGATGAGGCTGGGGAGACAGGAGTCCACATGTTTACTAAGCTCCTCAAGTGATTCTTGTGCCTAGATACTTTGAAAACCAAGTCTTAAGAGCAATATTTTTTTAATTATAGAAATTAAATGTGATCTTTGAAGTCATCACACTTAAAACTGGGCATCTTTATTATGACATAGGTTAGTATTTTGACATCCTTTTTTATTTTTTTCCTATAATTGCTAGCCTATTCTAATTTCTGTATATCTTGACTCAATTTTAGGAATTTTTATTTTCCTAGGATATCATACACTTTAGCTAAACTTAAAAATTATTTTAATAAAATTATAATTTGAAAAAATAATAATTAATATGATTTTCCCATACCTCCTTGATCATATATGTCCTTATACAGGGAGGTAGACCATTAGTTTAAGGGGAGTAGAAAAAGGGAAGTTTAAGATTAATTTTTTCTTGAACACAAAGAAAAGCAGCCAAAGTTTTTGATATCCATATGATAGACAATAGTTTTGAAAGCTCTTAATTTATAAGAACCAAGCTTTTTGAGAGAATAATTTTTGAAAATCAAATAGCAAATATTTGATAGGCCAAGTTATAAAATTAGCCTATAAATAATATATTAAGACTGCACTTTTCCAGGGAGTCAATAGGAAGATAGAGAATAAGCACAGAGGTCAGGGTGACCTTCTGGATGACCTGGAACGATCACATAGAGAAGAGCACAGATCATATTTAGAAAGAAGCCAGTCTCTGCCAAAAAGAATACCAATGTGGCCAATCCAGGGATACGTGATGAAGCCAAACCAATGCTGAGAGCTGCCCATAACCAATCCACAGAGCATGGCATGTATCATCCTGACCAGCTGCATGCAACTTACCCTCTGACCCATGTATATCCCAGTAAAGTGTCACTCGAGTATATGATGAGATTTTATTTAGTCCATTTAAACTCTACTATATTTCTTTCTATTTTTTCACATTTTTTTCTCCCCATTATTCCCCTCCACACTGTACACTCCCTCACACCATCATTTCTCCCCTCCCCCTCAGTTCATGCCCATGGGTCATATATATAACTTCTTTGGCTTCTCCATTTCCCGCACTATTCTTAACCTCCTCCTGTCTATTTTGTACCTACCATCTATGTTTCTTATTCTCTGTACCTTTTCCCCCAATTTCCTCCCCCAAATCCCTCCCTGCTGATAACCCATCATGTGATCTCTATTTCTGTGAATCTGTTCCTGTTCTAGTTGTTTGCTTAGTTCATTTTTGTATTTGTTTTTGTTCTTTTAGGTTCAGTTGTTGATGGTTGTGAGTTTCATGTCATTTTACTGTTCCTATTTTTGATCTTCTTGTATGTCTTAGATACATCCCTTTAACATTTCATGTAATAACTCCTTTAATTTGACCTTTTCTGGGAAGCACTTTATCTGCCTTTCCATTCTAAACAATAGCTTTGTTGGATAGAGTAATTTTGGATATAGGTCCTTGCCTTTCATGACTTTGAATACTTCTTTGCAGCCCCTTCTTGCCTGCAGGATTTCTTTTGAGAAATCAGCTGATAGTCTAATGGGAACTCCTTTGTAGGTAACTGTCTCCTTTTTTCTTCCTTCTCTTAAGTTTCTCTCCTTCTCTTTAATCTTGGGTAATGTAATTGTGATGTGCCTTGGTGTGTACTTCCTGGGATCCAACTTTTGGGGAACCCTCTGAGCTTCCTGGACTTCCTGGAAGTATATTTCCTTTGCCAGATTGGAGAAGTTCTCCTTCATTACGTTTTCAAATAAGTTTTCAATTTCTTGCTCTTCCTCTTCTCCTTCTGGCACCCCTATGATTCAGATGTGGCAGTGCTTAAAATTTCCCCAGAGGTTCCTAAGCCTCTCCTTAGGTTTTTGAATTCTTGTTTCTTCATTCTGTTCTGGTTGAATGTTTATTTCTTCTTTCTGCTCCAAACTGTTGATTTGAGTCCTGGTTTCCTTCCCATCACTATTGGTTCCCTGTACATTGTCCTTTATTTAACTTTTAATACCCTTCACTTTTTCCTCTGTTTTACAACCATATTCAACCATTTCTGTGAGCATCCTGATTACCAGTGTTTTGGACTCTGCATCTGATAGGTTGGCTATCTCTTCATTGCTTAGTTGTATTTTTTCTGGAGTTGTCATCAGTTCTTTCATTTTGGCCAGATTTTTCTTGTCTCACAGGCCTGTTACATAGTAAGGGGTGGAGCCTTAGGTTTTCATCAGGGTGGGGCAATCCACATTGCAGCCTTGTGGTGCTGTATGTTGGGGAGGGGTCTGAGAGGGAACAAGTACGCTTGCTCAGTTCTTGGCAGCTTTCAGTCACTTCCTCCTCTACCTACAAATATATTGGTTCTTTCTGGTGCTAATTCCCAAGTGGGTGCTCTTGTATTCTTTCCAGGACCCTGTGGGTCTCTCCAATGAACTCTCCTGTGAGGCTGGGAGTTTATCCTGCTGCCTCAACCCCCATCGGGTTTTTTCAGTCAGAGGTTTGAGACTTTATTTCCCTGCCCTGGAAACTTGGGCTGTAGGGTCTGTCTCACTCCCCAGTTGTTCCTCTCTGTTTATCTGTAAGCAAATGTGGGACCTCCTGCTCCACCAGCTGCCACCTCACTGACCCCAGTCTTCCAGCTGCAGTCTTGCCGTCCTGGATGCTGCCCATCTCTGCCCCTCCTACTGGTCTGGATAAATGATTCTTTAACTTCTTGGTTGTTGGACTTTCATAAAGTTCGATCTTGTAGCAATTCTGGTTGTTTTTTGTTTTAAAATTTGTTGTCTTTTTGGTTGTGTGAGGAGGCACATTGGCTGGAAGTCAAACTCTACCGTGTTTCTTTTTAATAGCATAGAACATTTAAGGCCCTTTAAATAGGGTGCAGCTCTGGACATCTAAAGGGACTGTGGAAGAAGCATCTGAACTTGGGTGGTATTAGAAAAAAACCCAAACGGCTCAAAACTTTACACTGAGCCTGGATGGTGGCAAGCCCCACTCCTGTTACATTAGTATGAATATTAGTAGAACATGCTTAGGTGGGGCTTCAACTTTTCTTACTTGGAGAATTACAACTACCATGTAACTGATCACTTTGGACTATTCTCTCCACCCTCCAGTCTTCTTTTCTACATTTCTTACAATTAACTTTCAAAAATTCAAATGTTGTCATGTCATTACTCCCAAAATTTTTATTATCCTGTTGTTACATACTAAGGAAAGGTCAATTTTTCAACCTCATCATATGCCTCTGCCCATTAATAAACCTACATTATCAGCTATTTTAAACAGACCTGAACTTTTTCATACTGTTGAATTTTCACTTACTGATCATTCCACCTAAATTGTCACAAACTCCCTTTTCTACAAGCTCTTTTTTCCCATCTTAATGTTAAATGTCTTCACTACCTTCTTCCCCTGGCCCTATGAAAAGTTATTCACTCTTTCTTCTGTACATCCAAAAGCGCTTCATTCAAATACATTTAAAAGCCTAAGTGCCCATCAGTAAATGAGTGAATCAAAAAACTGTGGTACATTTACACAATGGAATACTACACAGCAGGAAGAAAGAACTCCTGCCCTTCCTGACAGCATGGGTGGAACTGGAGAGTATTATACCAAGTGAAATAAGCCAGGTGGTGAAAGACAAATACCATATGCTCTCACCTATAAATGGAACCTAATCAACAAAACAAACAAACGGGAAAAATAAAACCAGAGACATGAAAATAAAGAAAAAACTGACAGTGACTAGAAGGGAGGGGGAAAGGGGATAATGGGGGAAAGAAGAGGAAGGATCGAGTCAAGGAACATGTATAAAGGACCTGTAGGCATGAACAACAGGGTGGAGATTGACTGTGGGAGCCGGTGTGGCAGAGAGGGGAGAGCAATGGGGTAAAAAATGGGACAACTATAATTAAACAACAATAAAAAAAATTTTAGAAAGCATCTGTCAGATTATTTTATAATGATATACTCATGTCTCTAACTTTCTAGCAGACTGAGGACTCCCTGAGAGTGTTGGCTTCCACTTGCTCATCTTTCTGTCTCTGTCTCCAAGCACAATGCATGAAACAAAGCAGGAATTCCATAAATGTTTGTTGAATGATTTATCCATACCAGTGATACCGCATACTAATAAAACTAAAATGCCCTTTGTCCTCATAACAGTCTACATACATTTTGTTATTGTTGTTCTGATCCAGCTGGTTTTTGGACTGAGGAAAAGTTCATCTTATTTATTCATTGTACTTCAGTTCTTTAGATTTTGCCAATCATCCACCCTGACAAGATGGCTTTCTTTTACCTTATTTTTAAGTTTTCGTACCTATTACCCAAAGCATGTGCTGCCCCTTCCAGCTATGTCATCAGCAATATTTATTATCATGCCATCAATTTCTTTTTTTTCCAATTTCTTTATCCAAGTTATAAATAACAATTCTGGACAGTGCCTGTCATTGGCATTATTTTATCCTCAGAATTACAGTTATTTCTTCTCTTATTAAATGGATTAATAAAGGCATCATGGCTCACTCATTTTTATATTCCCTTAACTTTCTTGAGATTAATAAATACTATGAAAGATTCTAATGTCCCTTGAAGGTGGTAGCAGGAAGCTAGATCTGTAATCAGATGGCTTAGGATCAGATCATAGCTCTTCACTTTGGCATAAACTTGTGTGATTTTCTTAAGTCCTCTAAGATATACATATATATAATATATGTTATATATAATATTATATAATTCTTATCCTATATAAAGTGTGGACATTAGTACCTATATCATAGAATTACCTTGAGAAAATAAAATAGATAATGTATGTGGAATGCTTACTGATGTACTTAACACATAGTAAATGCTTAATATTTTTAGAGATTATTATCACAAGTATTAATTAACATAAGGAGCATAAATGTCAATGTCATAAAATCTGCTAATTTGTTTATTAGTGTATTAGTTTGCTAGGGATGCTATAACAATGTACCACAGTGTGGGTGGCTTAAACAACAGAAACTTATTTTCTCACAATTCTGAAGGTTAGATATACAAAAATCAAGGCATTGGAAAGATTGGTTTTTTTCTAAAACCTCTCTGATTGGCTTGTAGATGTCTGTCTTTTTATGTCTTCCCATAGTCTTCCTTTGTGTGTATCTGTGTTCCAATCTCTTTTTATAAGGACACCAGTCATATAATATTAAGGCCCACCCCTAGTGAACTCATTTAACCTTAATTACCTCTTTAAACACATTATCTCAAAATATAGTCATATTCATTAGGTACTGAGTTTTAGAACTTCAACATATGAATTTTGAGGCAACATAATTCAATCTATAACAATTAGCAGTAGATATCACACATGTTGTAAGTAATATCTAAGTAGTTTTGTTAGACTGTATAACCATCAAAAACTACTCACTTGCCCTACTTTTAAGAGGATTCTATACCCTCACTCTGCAATTTGACTGGCAGAGCCTCCAGTGAGAGGGATAAACAGACATGCTCCACTGCCATGAGGCTTGGTCATGTGACGTGATTTTGTCAGTGATAGATGAGTGTGTGTGGCATACCTCTCTCCCAAGCAGAAGTTTTAAGAGCCATTGAGTTTTTCCAACACTCTCTTGCCCTTTTCCTTCTGCCAAGGGAACAGGAAGGGCTGCTTTTCTGGCCTAGTGTCTACACAGAGAAGACTAATGGAGCAGAATTGCCTAGATGATGAACAGCTGCTAATAATGCAGAAATACCAGTGACCAGTACATGTGTTTTGCTTAAGTCACTGGGGTTTCAGAGATTGGTTAATACTGCATAGGAGGTGCCTAATGTTATAACCAACAACAAGTAAAATTGAAATCCATGTATATATTTATTACTTTTCTTTGAAAAAGGCATAGGACCCCAATATACCATCAACAAGATCATTCAAATACACCTAAACTGCAAATAAGGAGCGTAGTATAAACAATTGCATGAGGGATCAAAGATCTTTTGGATATATTAGTTTTCCCATTTATCTGTAAGAACACACTGAGCTCCCTCGTGGTTAAATTTTCTTTTTAATATAAAAGAATCACACCACTACAACTTTTGTAGCCCTGCCTCTCCCTGTCCTAAAAAGAAATCCTCTTTTGTTCTTGAAGAATTACAGTGGATGTAGAAATCAGAATTGTCTGCCCTCACTTGGCAAACAACATGACTCCCTAAACCAGTACAACTTCACTCAAACCAGTATCAGTTTCACCAAAACACATGCTAGGTTTACAATGCAGTTCAGCAACCATATTTAAACTTCCTGCCATTTCCTTGTTACTGAGTGAAGGTGACTATTGAGCTAGACCCTAAGGATTGAGCTGGATTTTGGCTGTCTGCAAAAAAGATAAGAAGGACATGAAGCAGATGGCACAGTTTAAGCAAAGGCACAAAATGTATTCTTGGAATATGAGGAGTGTAGGGTGTTTGTAGTAATGGATGGTGAGCACCTACAAATAGGATTGAAAATGGAGCTACAGAGTCATCCTTAACAGCCAGTGTTTGTGACTCTAGGACAAACGCAACTCAAAAAACAGTGAACAAAACTTAAAATGTTACAGGTTACAAATATATATTCTTGGTACCTGATTTGAAAAACTATCTCTTTAATAAATACATAGTGTTGGGTAGCAGTTAAAAATGCAGGCTTTTTAAGCAAATTTCTTGACTCCATACCACAGCTCTGCCACAGTTATGCTCTGTTGAACTTGTGCACATTAATTTAGCTATGTAAGCCTCAGATTTCTCTTCTATATAACAGAATGTTATACTTGGACATATTACTTTCCTTGTATGATGAGGAGTATTAAATATAATGATGCATGTAAAACACTTGGCTGAATATCTGAATCCAAAAATGGTACTTGCTCCTAAAATTGTTACTATCCCCAATGTTCAAAACTGAAAGTTTAGTAATATGCCTCTATGAGACTTGACAATCTGCATCCCTTAGTTGACCTCTGATGACCTGAATACTGCTTCTTGTCTGTCCTAAAATGTGCCTAAGACAGAGCCAGAGAAAAGCCCAGCACATGGCAATCAGCGACTGATGCGATGTGAGTGGAGAAGCCTACAGCCATGCCTCTCAGTTTGTGTCTCAGCTCAAACAGTTCCAAACCAGCTGTAGGCCCATTTTGATTGTGACCACAGTAAATACAACTTCATAGCAGAGAAGAATGAGAAAGTACCCAGCAACTGCTTTTCTGGAAGCTTCTTGGGAAATCAGTCCTCCCGGCCACTATCAGGCTTTGGAACAGCTTAAATTGAAAACTTAATTCTCCATAAGAAGGTAAATTTTTCTCCATGAGAATGTTATTTCCCTTTCCTTTATTGAATCATTGACTTCATCATTTTGGGGTTTATGAGCTAAAATTTCTACCCTCCTTAAATAAAAGTCCGTGGTTAGGTAGTGGTTCTTTTGTACTTATGCTGATTGGTAGTTTTAAAGAAAGGAGGGAAAAGGAAGGAAAATAAAATGATGAGGATAAAACCACTAGTTGGCTTTTTTTTTATTCTTAAATATTTTCTAGTTTAGGTATAACAGTATTCGATTGATAGATGTTTAAAACAGTACTACTGTACTATGAGAACTTTGAAGGATTGTTGTCATAGGAATGGGAAGTGGGAAATGTGCCAGAATCATTTTTCCTTTTTTTCCACAAAGTAAAACATATGGGCACAGGTCTTAAATGGACAGCAAATATTGATATTTGTTTTTAAAAGAGTTCCCTCGTACTTTTTTTCCTGAGATTTATCCAGAAAAGCTGCTTCTGTTAGTTATCACATGATCTTAATAAGACATATTGAGCTTCTTTCTGATATGGTGCCTTATCCTGAATATAATTGCTGTTTTTCATTACTGACCAGTTGAGTGTTCCCCTTAAATAGGGGAACATTTTTTACTGGGTGATACTTATTATTCTAGATAATGTTGTTTTAAATAAAATAATTTTTTTTATTGTTGTTCAAGTACAGTTGTCTCCATTTTCACCCCACCACACACCCCGGCCCCACCCATCCCCACATCCCACCCTCGAACCTACTCCCTTTGGCTTTGTCCATGTGTCCTTTTTACATGTTCCTTGATGGCCTTCCCCCTGTTATCCCCTACTATTCCTCTCCCCGCTCCTCCCTGGTAACTGTCAGTTTGTTCTTTATTTCAAGTGTCTTGTTGTATTTTGCTTGCTTGTTTGTTTCGTTGATTAGGTTCCACCTCAGACCAACTCTTTCTCTCTTTCCTGCCCCATCTCTATTTCTTTCTCTCTGTTTTTTCTTCTCCCTTTTTTCTTTTCTTTCTCTCTTTTCACATTCATTTGTTACTCAATCATTCATTCAATATACGTATATCAGCACTTTAAAGGACTTCAGAGTGCAGAGTACAGTATAATTGGAAATAATTATAATTTGGAAAGCTACAGCAGCCCTTCATTAATCATAAAAGTCAAATTTCTCAATATAATCAAGGGAAAAAATTTAAGTTGAGAAATTTAAACACTGGAAGGCATTTAAACACTGGAAGGTGGGTGTCTAAAGTAACATGTAAACCTACTAAAGCCTGCATATTTTTATTACTTACAATAACAAAATAAAATGTCCACTGCTTTTCCAACTTACAGACTTCAAGTATGACTCCCTCTAACTAGGTTCTACTGAGTTTCCCCGAAACAGAGTGGCTTGAATGTTGGTAGAGAGGGTTAAAAAAATCATCTTAATAACTGGTAGACTTGGTTTTGCTTGTCAGGCAAAGGGATTTATATACCTCTGTGCCTAATCTTTAGGGTCCAGGATGACACTGAAGTTTTTGAGAACTGGGAATTCTCTAAATCATTGCTGAAGACCAGAGTATGCATCAGGGTGTGTCCTGCAGTTCCTCATTTGCCCCATTCTGTCCCTTCTCATGCTGTCTGCAGGGAGATATGGAGTGACATAAATATGCTTCTGCTGTCCTGGCTGGGTGATTTGGTTGTTACATCATTCCATACACCAAAAAAGTTGTGAGTTTGATCCCCAGTCAGGGCACATAATCTAGATCTGATTGACATTTCTCTCTCTCTCTCTAAAATCAATAAACATATCCTCAGGAGAGGATATTTTTTAAAAATATGCTTCTGCTGAAGAAACTGTGAATTCTCAGATTGGAGTGTCTTTTTATGAAAGAAAAAAAAGCAAAAATACCTGTTCATCTAAGTAGTTGGATAAAAGGGGGCAGCCAATTGGCAGGTTTATGTTTCTAGCCATAGGGGAATATGATTTCTCTAGTAAAGAGAAATGTCCTATGTTTATTTTATGTTCTGTTAAAAACAATGATCATCTTAGCTACTGGCTCTTATGGAAACAACTGCTTTAATTTAGCAAAATACATAAACAAACTACTTGGGATAGTTCGGTCAATAACAGCATTGGTTAGGAAAGGACAAGAAGTGAAAGAAGGAGCTCAACTGCTCTTAATTAGAAAAGGAAAGGGATGTGGGGACCAGGTTAAAGAGAAAAGAAAGGAGAGACAATTGTTGAAAGAAATGGCCAAGAAACATGGGGCAATTTCCCAAGAGAATCTTAAGGAGTTTTCTTGATCAGTCTTAGAATGCATTCTGTAGTGCCCATAAACTCCATCACCTAAAACTGCAGTAAAGACCTTGAATAATTTATTTGTTTGTTTGTGGAAATAATGGAAAAGTGTTAGATCCATGTCTCAATCAATGCCAAGATGTGGATAATCAGGAATAACAGCAAGTGCAAGGAATGATTTAACCCTGTCAAAAGTCATGGCTAGAGGTGATTATGGAAACATAAACCCCTGCAAGGATAATTCACAATGCACAAAATTCTGGGTATTGAGGGGGGAAAATCCAGAAGTAAAGACACATATATTTAGATTACCCAATACAGAAACTCACTGTTAGGGAGTGATTACTGTATATGATAATGGTGGTTTGTACAAAACCAGAATCCCAAGGATAGAATAACTGATTGAATTGAACAGAGTTTTCCCAATGTCCTGGGGATTTGTTGAATGAGTACTTGCCAAATATATTCCATTGATGATGACTAGAACAGAGAGTTCTTGCTGGACAAATTTCCCTTCAAATTCCTTAACATAACATTCCTGCCATGGGGCAGTCAGGTATAACCTATTTAAGGAGGCCATTGTTGGAAGTGCCCGAAGGTCCTCCCCATACTCAGATTCTTCTGTACATACTCCTCATAATCCTCTCTGAGCTCTCTCCTTCCCTAGATGGGTTTAGCACTGGAGCATGTAAAGTTTCATCCAGGTAGACAAGTATGAGAATTTTGCTTTCAGATAGAATCATGAAGCATACAATAACCTAAAATAAGTCCAGTATGACTAACAAGTGGCCCAGGTGACAAGTCCTCAATCAGTGCTGAGTTAAAGCCAGTAAAAAAACAAGATCATGTGTCAAAGAGTATGAAATGAGTCAAGTCAGGAGGAAAAACCTAGACTAAAGGTCAGGAAGAACTGCCATGGGAGTAATTGGCTCATGGAATTGTTGTGTCCCTGACTTGCTAGTACTTGCTGTCACCCAAGTTGTTTAGGTTTCATCTGAGTTCGTTCAACTCAAATATATAAGTTCAGGATAAGGTGTCTCAAAGGAAGAGTCTAGAGAACTCAGAGGTAGCTGAGTCTTCATGGGAGTGACAGAAACCAGTATGAGTCAAAAGTTCTGGTTAATAAACCATATCCATGACCTAGGCTTTGTGGTATAGTTGAAAGAATATCAACTACAAAAGAAAAAGTACTGATTTCCAAACCAAAAATACCCACCTTGCCAGGTTGTTTATGAAAATCAAATAAAGCATATCTGTGAAAGTAAATCATGCAGTGTTCAGTAAATACTAGTTTGGAGCTTTACTTTTCTGCCTCCTTTCTTCTCTGCTCTCTCTTCCTCTTTCTCCTGTTTATCTTCCATAGTAGATAACTTAGAGGCATCACTCCCTAACCATCAGACTCACCAAGACTTCCAATTAAGTCTCATTTTCAGTACTCACATAGACCTTGCCACAGTGACCTTCAAATGTATTAATTTGCTGGCTTCCTCCCACACCATCTCAGCTAGGGTGATGCTCTGTGCCCACATGGACGTAAGCAGAGGGTGATTGTAACCCTGAGTCTTGAGTCAGGGTCCCTCAGGGAAGATGAGCAGAAACCTCAGCAAACTCAAAGCATGTGTTTTATACATCAGGAGAAAAGCACAAAGGCAAACCATCTGTCAACTGTTTCCACTGCTGACTGGGAAGGCCTTGTTGAGAGCATCTAGTAATAACTGTTCAAGCCTCCTCAAAGGCTATTCATTCTCCTTTGCCCTGTTGCAAATCCTTGTTAATAGTTCAAATAATGTGGATTTGGTAACATCCTCTAAAAAGTTACCTGTAGAATTACAGAACAGGGTTTAAGCAGACCATATTGATATCCATGTGACCAAATCTGTGCATTATTTGTTTTATAAGCAGATGGGAAAGGTGACTGCAACCCAGGGAAAAGAGTTTTGGAAGCATCTGCAGAAGGGTGGTAGCTGAAACTGTGCAACAGAATGAGATCACTCAGGGAGAGAATGGAATGCAACATTTAATAACAGACAGAAAAATGACATTCAAAAGGCATAACCATAGCAATAGGAATGTACCAGAATAAGATAATATCTCTAAAGAATCAAGGTTAAATTTTTCAAGAAGTCAAGATGAGTAGGGGCTAAGAGTTGGCATACAGGTCAAGTGAGATGGAGAAGCTTTCCAGTGGTTTCCCATTTTGCCTAGGATAAAATCTTAAATTCTTCACAATGTCCAAAGCCCCTACAGCCTCATCTTACACAATTCTCTCATCCTCCCACTTCCAAATCTCTGTTCCAGACTCACTGGTTTTCTTTTAGTTCCTCTATGTTCCATGTTTCCTTCCACCACAAGGCCTTTGTATATGCTGTTCTTCTACCTAAATTATTCTTCCCCTTCAGTGCACTTTAGTTTGTCTTTCTGATCTCAGATGAAGCATCATTTCTTCAGTGAAGCCTTTCCTGGATGATCCAGGCCAACTAAAATTCTTTAATTTTATGCTATTGTAAAATCATGGGTTTTTTTAGTTCTGCACTATCAATTTATAATTATATGTTCATGTGTGTTATTTCATAGAAATGCCTCACCCATTGGATTGAAAACTTTATGAGTGGGACTCAAGAAATTCTTAAAACAGCCATTAGGATTTTAACCAAACAGCAATTGTTGCCAAACAGAATCAAGTCTGGAGTGAAAAGAGACCTCTGTACTCTCTGCCCATTAATGCCTACCTAAATAAGCCCATCAAAGTGACCGTGGTGTTTGTCCCCGATTTGGCACTCAAGACAAACTCCGGAACATCTCAAGCTTATGAACTTTCTGGTTACATTAATACAAGACAATCCATAAAGCAGGTTTTCTAGCCACTAGCTGTTAATCTTTGGAAGGGCTACAAACTCCTTTAAAAGTTCATTGAAAACTATGGATATTGTTATGGATTGAGTTATGTCTCCTCCAAAAAGATATGTTGGAATCCTAACCCCCAGTATCTGTGAATGGGATGTTATTTGGAAACAGGATCTTTGCAGATGATCGTGTTTAAGATAAGGTCATTACGATGGTCCTAATCCAATATAACTGATGTCCTTATATAAAGGGGAAATCTGGACACAGAGACAGACATGTACAGAGGGACACAATGTGAAGACACAGCAAGAGTGTCATCTTGTAGAACCAAGGAATAATACTTGAGGCAACAAGAAGCTACGAGAGAGTCTTGGAACAGCTTCCCCCTCATAAGGCACAGAAAGAACTGATACTGCTAAGACCTTGGTTTCAGACATCTAGCCTTCATATCTGTGAGGCAATAAATTTCTATGGTTGAAGCTACCAAGTTTATTGTACTTTATTAAGGCCCAAGAAACTAACACAGATATTCTCTCTCTAGAAACAGAAACCCTCCTGGACATATACAACTCTTGCATGGACTATAGGGTGTTCACAGATCCATTTAAGCCCAGGGTAATAATTCCTGCACAGATGCTATAAAATTCCTGGACTAAAATCCCATAGGATACGGGCAAAGAAAGGAGAAGTGGAAGAAAATGGGCACCAGCAACTGTGTGCTCCATGTTTGTACCTTGGCTAGACTCTTGAGAGTTGTTATTCTGTTGAATCCTCATAACCACTCCATGAAGTAGATGTTAGCAGCCCCATTTCAGAGAGAAGGAAATCAAGACCCTGAGAGATTTAATACAGTGCACAAATTTATACATCTAGAGAGTGGTTGTGCTGGGAATATGCCCTGAGTTTGTTTTACCCTGAAACCAATGCTTTTTCCATTCTTACCCTGCTTCTGTGCATAAGTGATATGTGAGATGCAAAGCACATGATGTGTGGTTTCCGGGACTGTGAGGTTACAGAGAGACCAGGGTTAAGCATGTGTCAGTGGCTTCGAGGGAAATGGGAGAATAGCTAAATTTTCTTAAGTTAAAAAAAAAAGTTAAAGAAAGGCCATTTCTTTAACTGCTTTCCTTTCCTTGTTTGGCATTATAACTTCTTTTGAACAAGGATTTTGGTATAGAAGGATTTTTGCTCTTGCTGAGCAAGGATAGAGATGACAAAGGATTAGTTAGGTTATAGTGATGATAATTGGTAATAAGAATTTTAGAATTTTTAGGGATGGGAAGGTAGTATGAATGAGACAGTAAAGCAAAGGAAAAAGTCCATCTCTCATTCATCCAAAAATGTTTACTGAATTTTCATTCAGTGGCAGGTCTAGCCACGTAGAGCCTTAAGTCTACAGGAGGGAATTAACAGTTACATCTGTCAATACAATAAAGTAAAATATATGATAAGCAAAAAAGAATATACCATATAGCAAAACGTGGAGGTAACTACCCACTTCCAGTCGGGGAGAAAGCTGGGTCTAAGTTTACTGAAGTCTGAATAGTGATCATCCTGGCACAGGGAGGTAAGAGAGGGGTTGTTCCAGGCAGAGAAAACATATGCAAAGCTCCTGAGGCAACAGAAAACAGAAAACATTTGATATGAGCTGAATGCAATTCACAACAGCCTGACTGTGAAATGGAGAGGGGCACAGGAGCTAGACCCTGAAGGGCCTTGTCAATGCTGTGTGATAGAGACTGAGTTTCCTCTGAAGAGCAGTGGGAAGACTTAAAGACTAGCAGTAGAGGAGAGAGTACAGGAGAGAAGGAGTATTTGCTGTGGGAATCAAGCCAGTGAATTAATCTCCCTGAGTCTTAATTGCCTTGTAGTAAGAGATAATAGGGGCCACTGTGAGACTAAATGAGACATGTCATGAAATACTCTTAGAATAGTGCGCTGGGCATCATCAGCTCTTATACTGGTAATACAGGCAAGACCTGGTGGAGGCCTGTCAGGTGCAGTATTCTAAACACTGTGCTTTTTATTCCACTTGTTCCTGAGAAGCTCCTCTATGGCAAGTGCAGCAGTGACCCTTTGCCCACTGTCTCTCTGGATCATACACAAGTTTCCACCAGGCTTGTCCTATTCCTCCTTGGGCAGAGGGTGAGGTTTTCCCTTCCACCGTCCTTAGACAGGGTCGTAAATCTTCAGGTCTGTCGAAGGCAGCCTGTCCACAGACATTGCCTATGAGAGGGGCAGCAGGTAGTGTGCCGGTCAGGGGGCATTCAGCAGTGCACTGCTGGGAGGCCCACGCTGTCTCAGCCTGGAGTTCACCGAGGCCTATCTCATTTGGGGTGGTTGTGGGATGACAGAGACACCCTGGAAACATACATTAGAATATTTGTGCCATAGGGTTCTTTGTTTTGCAGCTTTTAAAAACCTTAAAATGTTTCTGGTTTTGCTTCAGTGAGGCCTGGGGGAGGTGATATTTAAAAATATCACTCTGTCTTACCACCATAGAAAAATTTCAGAATATTCAGTTGAGTTGAAGGCTTCCCTCTTATCTTTTTTCATATGCAATTGTAGATGTAGAAACTCAGTCAAAGTATGTGTAGGTGTGACTGACAGCTCCTCCAAACATGCAGTGCCATGGGGAACAGAAATTAAGGTCACATTCATGCTATTCACCAGCTGCCAGGCCTCTGAGGATGAGGACAAAACCCATATTTATGTGAGTACCAGGGAAAGCAGGCTATCTGTGTTCTGAGGATTTCTTCTCATTAAAGACAGAATCTCAGATATGCTGAACACACACCATGTTCAGGGAACTATTGTAGTTGTTTGCTCAAACATTATCATTTACTCTGTTAAACCTGTAAAGTAATTATTAGGATTATCATCTTCACAGCTATAAAAAATACACCCCAAGGAGGTATGTGAATTGGGCCAGAATTTCACATGGGTATTTTGACTTAAAAGCCTGCAGGTTCCCTACAGCCCATTGCAGTTAGGGCCTGACCTGTGTGAATCATAACTGTCTGGCTCTGTGATCTTGGACAAGCTACTTAATCATGTTGTACTTTGACTACTTAACTATAAGATAAGTAAGGAAGATATTATTCTAATAGGACTGTTATGAGATAGATGAATTAGTACTTGTAAAATACTTAGGACAGTGCCTGGTGATTAGCAAGTGCTGTAAACAAGGTAGCCACTGCTATTATTATAACTGGAAAGAGAGCAGAGTCCCAACTTCATCAGGGCAAAATAGGATACTGCCAAAGCTTCTTGGATAAAAGTAAATACATCTACAACATATTTAAAAAATAAATATATTTAAAAAGAACAAGACAAAGAATATTCAATACCCAACTTCAACAACTCATTCCAAGAAATGCTCTTAAAGAAAAGAAAGACAGAAATAAAGAAAGAGAGAGATAGAGAGAGAGAAAAGAAAGAAGAAAGAAAGAAAGAACAAAAGAAAGAAAGAGAAAGAAAGAAACCTCCAGAGCAGATACATGAGAAATGTTGGTTTTTAAAAACTTTTCCAGTAAGAGCTAATACCATTATTTATGTCTCTCATTACCCTCTTGTTTCCCCACAATTTCATTAATGATCTGGATAAACTGAATACTACCATCTTTGTCCCATGATTACTACCATTATTACTGGCATCCTCAAGTAAAACCCATCCAGAGAATTTTAGAGAAGCCTCACCATCATTAAATTCTTCAACCTCAAAGTTTACTCAGCTTATCCTCAGCTATAAGTGGGATAATGGAAAGATAGGGATTTAGTGACATTCATTAATGGTCAAAGCATGAATCCAAAGTTGTAGCTGTGGTTGTAGACTCAGAACTTTCTATAGGTGCTCTCAGAGTTTGATGATTTATAAATTCAGTTCAGTTACTAACTCTGTATTGATCATTGTGCAAATAGCTTTGGGGATTTCAAGAAAAGTTAAAGATAGGGTCTTGCTCTTGAGGAAAATAAAATCTAGCTGGAAAACCATGAATTGATCTTACATTAAGAGTAGGAGTGATTTTTGGGGTCTGGCTGGGATATTAAGAAAATACTGAAATATCGCTCACACACTAGCTAAAACATAATTGAAACCATTCTGTCATAATTTTATTTTTTAATTCACACTTTTGTCTCCATGAAACCCTCCAAAAATCAGATGATTACTTGTCCTGCTCACCTTAGGAATAATTCTCCAGGTCAGTGGTTCTCCAACAGCATCAGCATCACTTGGGAACATGTCATAAATGCACATTCTCAGGCCCAACTCAGATCCATCAAATCTGAAACTCTGGGGGTGGGGACCGGCAAACTGTTTTATCAACTCTTTCCAGGAATTACAATTCATGCTACAATTTGAAAACCACTGCTCTTGAAATTTTACTGTGATCTTCTCAAACAGTGTTAAAGACCTGTGGAGGACACAATGTGTTTTTTGCAAGAAGAAAGGATCCAAAGATTCCATGGCCAATTGATGGAAGACCAAGATTTTAATAGCCCATCAGGTTGAATTAACACCCTTTGATCAAAAATAGAAAAGTAGCCCTGGCTGGTGTGGCTCAGTGGATTAAGTGCTGGCCTCTGAACCAAAGGGTCTCTGGTTCGACTCCTAGTCAGGGCATATGTCTGGGTTGCAGGCCAGGTCCCTAGTAGGGGGCATGAAAGAGGCAACCCACACATTGATGTTTCTCTCCCTCTTTTTCTCCCTCTCTCTAAAAAATAAATAAATAAATAAATAAATAAATAAATAAATAAAATCTTTTAAAAAACAGAAAAGTGATGGAGCCCTGGCCAGGTTGCTCGGTTGGTTGGAGTGTCACCCCGTATACCAAAAGATTGTGGGTTCAATTCCAGGTCAGGGCACATCCTAGGTTGCACATTTGATCCTTAGTTGGGGAGTGTACAGGAGGCAATGGATTAATGTTTCATATCTCTGTTTCTCTCTCTCTCTCTCTCTCTCTCTTTCTCCCCCGCTCTCCCTCCCTCCATCCCCTTCTTTCTCTAAAATCAATAAATACTAAATATATCCTCAGGTGAGGATTAAAAAGTAGAAAACTGATGGATGGAAAATTGCTCCAACTCTCAAAGATGAGTTGAGTGAGTGCCAATGCATTCTTTAAAAAAATAATGTGGGAAAAAATAACATGGAACCTATGCCAAGAAGTAGTCAAATGATTCATTAAAACTTAAAAGTTCTACAGCACACAGACATACTGCAAGAAGTCAGCTGTAATATGTTTAAAGTTGGTCATGCCAAATCTTTGTCTCAATTATTTAGGGATTGGAGTGGGAGATAGAGGCATAAGAAATTTCATAATGTTCTCAATTTCATATCACCAAAATTCACTCCAGAAATGCACCAAAGTGCAGGTCACCAGCTGTGTCTCAGAGCACTTATTTCATCATTAACTCTTTAACATCTTTGAGGATTATAAACTTTTTAATATTTACAAGTCAAAGAAGGTAGAAATGGCATTATATTGTTGTTTAACTTGCATATATTTGATTACTACTAAAGTTGGACATTCAAAATTGCTTATTTACCATTTTCTTTCTTTGTGAATTGTCTATTTGTGTCTTTTGCTTATTTTCTAATGAACTGTAAATATTAATTGATTAATAGAATGTCATATTATGTAGGAAGTACAATGTAAAATGTTTTCCTTTAGTTATCAATTGTCTTTTAATCTCCTTTATGATATTATATATGTGATGGTATAATATTACATAATGTAATATTCTATATCTATTACATTTTATATTACTACATTGTATATATGATATTATTCATATATTTTTAAGTATACAACTTTTTATACTAAATTGTTTCTCTTGTGTGGTTTTTTTCAATGCTTTTTTATTTTTTGCTTAAATTTTTAAATCCAAGATCAGGATATGTTTTTATGTATTTTATTTTAGTAGGCTTAAAAAAATTCTATAGTGGTTTTATACTGATATATATATATATATATATATATATATATATATATATATATATATATATCTTTAATGCACTACAACTTATTTCCATGCATGGTATGGGAAAAACTACAAGTAGATTTTGTTTCTGAAAGAAATGGATAGGAAGTAGTTGTCAATATGGTAGTGCAGGTAAGTAGGGTATTCGAATTCTCCCACAGCCACATCAAAATTACAACTAAACTACAGAACAACCATCAATCAGACCCACCTGAAATCTGGCTGAAAAGAAGTCCTACACTTAAGGATTGAAAGAAGAACCCACACTGAGACTGGTAGGAAAGGCAGAGATGCAGGACAGTCTGGTCACACCCCTATGTGTGGCAGAGAAGAATCTAGAGGGATATCTAGGCTGAAAAAGTCCCTTCTGAGGAGTCACATCAGGCACCCCATCCCAAGGTTCCAGTGCCAGGAAAAGAAAAAGTCCTCATAAGTTCTGTTTGTAAAACCCAGTGGTAGTTGTGGCTAAGTAAGAAGGAAGGCTTCTGGAGTCCCAGGCTTTCCTCCTAAAGGGCTCACACACACTTACGTCTACTCACTCTGAGCTCTAGCAATGGGGCAGCAGCTCAAAAGGTATGAGGGACAGAGAGGGAAGAGCTGAATTGTCTGGTTTGAGGGCAAGAGCTGGAGTGGTAGCTTTCTCCCAGACAGAAGTGATGGCAGAAGGCATCGTTCCTTTGCTGAGCCCTCCACAGAGCCAGCAGGCAGGCACCATTTCTGAGTCTCCAGTAATCTGTCTAATATTGTTTTAACCCCACCCTGGTGATTTCCCGAGACTCCATCTGACCCAATTTTCAGGGCCCATCCAAGCTATTTCTAGTGGCTTTTCTATACAAGCAGCTTCTCTTGGATCACGCTGTGTGAACTTTCCTAAAATCTCTCAAACGAGCAACAGCAGGCCTCAGCATAACCCATACTTCTTGTTAAGTGATCCCACGCCTAGCACTAGCAGGAACCAGCCTCAGTTCACAGTTTGGATTGTGCCAGGCACCTCTAAGCCCAGCACATTTAGAAGCCGTCTGTAGATCACTCTATAGCTCAGGCTGCTGGCCCCAGGCAGGGCTCAGGTGGTAAATGACCTTAGCCTGCACCTTCTGAGAGACCTCAGAGTCACTGCACCTGGTAGACAGCTTAAGAACACATCGAGGCACCACCTCCATGAGCGACATCTCAGGGGGCAGACTTGATGGGCACCAAGGCCTCACTGAAGTGAATCCTGCTCTGTGGGGTTGGCCTCTGCCTATCTTCCACAGTAGTCCCAGCTGGTTTTCACAACCAGTGGGCATGGAGGAACAATCTCTCCCATGTGCCAACAGTAATCCAGGCTCAACTACGATAGGAGGGTGCACACAGCCCAAAAGGGAGACACACCTGGAGTGCCAGCTCAGGTGATTGAGGATGCAGTGTCACTGGGCCTGCATGACACCTTCCACATTGGACCCCTGTACCAATACTAGAAATGTAACAGCTCTACCTAATACATAGAAACAAACCCAAGGAAGCAGTCAAAATGAGGGGACAAAGAAACAGGTCCCAAATGGAAGAAGAAAACAAAATTCCAGAAAAAGAACTAAATGGAATGGAGGCAAGAAAGCTAACAGATACAGACTTCGAAACAATGGTTATGAGGATGCTCAAAGAACTTAATGAGAACTTCAACAACATAGAAAGGACATGGAAGCAATAAAAAATAACCAGTCAGAAATGAAAGATAGACTAATTGAAATGAAGAACACATTACAGAAAACCAACAGTACAGTAGATGAGGCCAAAAATCAAATCAGTGATTTGGAAGATAAGAAAGAAGAAAACACCTTAGCAGAAGAGCAAAAGAAAAAGAACCCTCCCCCAAAATGAGGATACTATAAGGACCCTAGGACAACTTCAAGCATACCACCATTTGCATCATGTGGATATCAGAAGAAAAAGAGAGAGCACAAGAAATTGAAAATTTATTTGAAAAATAATGATGGGAAACTTTCCTAATCTGGTGAAGGAAATAGGTATATTAGGTGAACCCATACCAAATATGCCCATACCAAAATACATCATAATTAAAATGCAAAATGTTAAAGACAGAACAATCTTAAAAACAGCAAAATAAAAGAAAAGAAGAACAGTTAGTTATCTATAAGGGAGCTCCCATAGACTGTCAGCTGATTTCTCAATAGAAACTTTGCAGGCCAGAAGGGATTAGCAAGAAATATTCAAAGTGATGAAAAGCAAGGACCTACAACCAAAATTACCCAGCAAATCTATCCTTTAGAATTGAGGCACAGATAAAAAGCTTCCCAGACAAGAAAAAGCTAATGGAGTTCATCACCACCAAATCAATATGATAAGAATGTTAAAGGGTCTTCTTTAAGAAGAAAAGTAAAAGATTAAAAATGTGAATAGTAAAATGATAATACATACATATCTATTAACAATTACTGTAAATGCAAATGGATCAAATGTTCCAACCAAAAGATATATGAAGGCTGAAGGGATAAGAAAGCAAGACTCTTATACAAGCTGTCTACAAGAGACTCCAGTTCAAAAAGACACAAAGTGAAAGCAAAAGGATGGAAAAAGATATTTTATGAAAATGGAAACAAACAAACAAAAAGTTGAGGTAGCAATACTTATACCAGACAAAACAGACTTTAAAATAAAGGTTAGTGATGCTGATCATCCTTTCATATGTCTCTGGGCCCTCTGTATGTCTCCTTGGAGAAGTGTTTATTCAGGTCCTTCGCCCATTTTTTAATTGGGTTGTTTGTCTTCCTGGAGTGGAGTCATGTGAGTTCTTTGTATATTTTGGAGATCAAACCCTTGTCTGAGGTATCATTGGCAAATATATTTTCCCATATGGTTGGTTCCCTTTTCATTTTGCTGACACTTTCTTTAGCCATACAGAAGCTTTTATTTTTTTAATGAAGTCCCATTCATTTATTCTTTCCTTTATATCCCTTGCTCTAGGGGACATATCAGTGAAAATATTGCTGCATGGAATATCTGAGATTTTCCTGCCTATGTAGTCCTGCAGGACTTTTTTGGTGTTGTGACTTATACAATGAGATACTACTTCAAACCAATCAGAATGGCCATCATAAACAAATCAACAAACAAGTGCTGGCAAGGTTGTGGAGAAAAGGGAACCCTAGTACATTGTTGGTGGGTATACAGACTGGTGCAGCCACTGTGGAAAATAGTATGGAATTTCCTCAAAAAACTAAAAATGAAACCTCCTTTTGACCCAGCAATTCCACTGCTGGGATTATGCCCTAAGAATCCTGAAACACCAATTTAAAAGAACCTGTGCACCCCAATGTTCATAGCAGCACAATTTACAATAGCCAAGTACTGGAAGCAACCTAAGTGCCCTTGGTAAATAAGTGGATCAAAAAACTATGGCACATGTGCACAATGGAATACTACATAGCAGGAAGAAAGAAGGAGTTCATGTCCTTTGTGACAGCGTGGATGGATCTGGAGAGCATTATGCTAAGTGAAATAAGCCAGGCGGTGGAAGACAAATGCCATATGATCTCACATATAAGATCATATGTGGTCTTAGGTGGTGGAACATAATTAACAAAACAAACAAGCAAGCAAAACCAGATACATTGAAATAAAGAACAAACTGACAGTAACCAGAGGGGAGAAGGGAGGGAGAAAACAGGGGAAAAAAAGGGGAAGGGTCATGAAGAAACATGTATAAAGGACACATGGACAAAACCAAAGAGGGGTAGGATTGAGGGTGGGATGTGGTGATAGATGGGGTGGAGAAGAATGGTGGGGGAAAATGGAGACAACTGTACTTGAACAACAATAAAAAAAATTTAGAAAAATAAACGTGATAACAAGAAAGACCCAGAAATTCTACTTCCCAAATTTCCAAAATGCTAAACCTAAAAGTTATATACATCCATATGTTCATTGCAGCATTACTTACAATAGCCAAGATATGGCATCGACCCAAATGTCCACCAGTAGATGAATGGATAAAGAGAAGTAGTGCATATATACAATGGAGTATGCCTCAGCCATGAAAAAATGTGAAATCTTGCCATCTGCAACAACACAGATGGATCTAGAAGGTATTGTGCTAAGTGAAATAAGTCAAAGAGAGGAATACAAATGCCATACTATTTCACTTGTATGTGGGATCTAAAAAACAAAATAAACAAACAAGAAGAACAGAACAAATTCATAGATACAAAAAAACATTTTAACAGTTGCCAGATTGGAGGTGGCTTGGGGGGATGAGTGAGAAAGGTGAAGGGATTTAGAAGTACAATTGGTAGTTACAGAATAGTCATGGGGATATAAAGTACAGCAGAGGGAATATAGTCTATATATTGTAATAACCATGTATGGTGTCAGATGGGCTTATTAGGGTGATCACATAGCAAATTATATCATGTCTAATCACTATGTTGTACACCTGAAACTAATATAATATTGCAGGTCAATTGTAATTAAAAATAAAAAATATTTAAAGTAAAAAAATAAATGGATAATTTTTCCAAGAGTTTTTTGGTAAGAAAACCCATCCCTTATATGGCCTTATAATACTTTATACTTATAATACTTTATAAGGCCATATAACAAAATGTTAAATTTTGTTATATGTTATATAACAAAATGTTAAATTTGTGTGTCTGTTACAAGACTATGTACCCAGTGAATTATCTGTGACCTGTAGATTCTGTCCAACTTGTAACACTTCAGTCTAGAACTAACATTTCATAGGTAGAGTCCAGAACTGAGCGTTCTTTTCTTCTCTCATCCCTCTTCCTTATTTTTCCAGATAAACTCTAAATTATTTTGTCAAATTGCAAAGTAAACCCTTTGGGGATTGAAATTAGACTTTTAACCCTTATATTAAGTGGTAAAAATTGTTCTGTATAGGCTACTTAGTATGTAGATTCAAAAATTGATTAAAATCATGGTATACTGATGTATATTTATAAAGTTTCCATTTATTTGTTTTCTTAGAATATAGACTTCACGAATTTCTTGTGAGGGTCTTTGGTTTTCTGATGATAGCATGAATAGAATTTTTGTTTTCATTCTATTTCTGCTTATGTCTGGCATTTTGAAAAGTATTGAATTGTCAAATATTTGTCATTAAAATTTCTTCTTTCTAAACAGATGTTCAACTGAGCAACAATAGGCCAGTCTCCATACTGGGCAGACAGGTTCATGTTCACAGGTGGTGTGGGCAGGGGAAGCCGCACCTCCACTCAGAAGCTGTGCTTTCCTTACCACATTTGTCTCTCCACAGTCCTCATTTTATGTGACGAGTTAGTGGAAGGGCCATGTTTTAGTCTATTTGGACTGCTGTAACAAAATACCGCAGATTGGGTGGCTTATAAACAACAGAAATTTATTTCTTTCAGTTCTGGAGGCTGGGAATTCTGAGACCAGGTGCCAGCAGATTTGGTATTCAGTGAGAACTTTCTACCTGGGTCACAGACAATAGCTATCTTCTCACTGTAAACTCACATGGTGGAAGAGGCAAGGGAGCTTTCTCTAGCCAGTTTTATGGGGCACTAACCCCATTCATGAGGACTGTGCTTTCATGACCTCATCACTTCCTAAAGACCCTACTTCCTAATACATACAGCATATGGATTTGATGGGGGGAGGTGCACACAAACATTCAGTCTGTAGCAGGCCAATTCTTCATTATTAAAAGAAGAAGGTGACTGGCTTCAACTGCTGGTAACTCTCTAAAGCAGGGGTGTCAAACTCATTTTCACCAGGGGTCACATCAGCCTCACGGTTGCCTTCAAAGGGACAAAATAATTTTAGGACTCTATAAATGTAACTACTCCTTAACTGTTAAGGAGTTAAAATTACATTCAGCCCTTTGAAGGCACCTCGAGGCTGATGTGGCCCCTGGTGAAAATGAGTTCGACACCCCTGCTCTAAATGTCATCATCAGCTTTGAGCATAAGCATAATTCCATGAATTTAGGAAAAATTCGAATTGATATTTTATTACACAGTATTACAGACAGACACAGTCACACATATACGATGAAAGTCTGTCCAGAAAAACTCCAGCCATTGTTAATATAATGAGAATGATTTGTGCAACATCGATGTAACCTGGAAGCCAAGGAGAGTGGACTGCACATACAGGAACAATGATGACTTCACTGTACTAGTCAGTGGGGGTGGTAGACGTTGTTGAGTGAGCATGTGTCCTTTCTAGCCATAGCATTCAAAATGACTGAATGGATAGAGCAATAAATCTGCATCAAATTTTGCATTAAGCTTGAACATACACCACCCCCCCTCCAGAAACTATTCAGATGATTCAGAAGGCTGCAGCTATGGACAACTAGTGATTGGCAGCTTCATCATGACAACGTGCCTGTTCGTGCATCACATCTCATGCAGAGTTTTTTTTGGCAAAACATCAAATCACCCAGGTGACTCAGGTCCACAACAGCTCAGATTTTGTGCCTTGTGACTTCTGGCTTTTCCCAAAACTAAAATCACCTTTGAAAGGAAAGAGATTTCAGACCATTGATGAAATTCAGGAAAATATGATGGGGCAGCTGATGGTGATTGGGAGAATTGTGTGAGGTACCAAGGTGCTTAGTTTGAAGGAACTGAGGCATCATTGTCTATGTACAATGTTTGTTGTATCTTGAATCTTCTTCAGTAAATGTCTCTATTTTTCATAGTACATGGATGAGTACTTTCTGGACAGACTTCAATGTATATTATCCATAAAATGTTCTCCAAAGTTCGAATCGTTGACACACACACACAACTAGATACTACACTGAGGGAAGATTTTTTTCCTGTTCATTATCTACATCTCTAAATCTGAGGTAAATTTAATCATGACTTACACTTGACTGGGATTTCCTTGACTCCTTCTTCCTCCTCACTTTCCACACCTAATCCATCAACACGTCTCACTGACTCCCAAACATATCCTGACCCTCCCCCTTCTTCCCAGTCACTGCTACCAGCCTCATGTAAGCTGCCTTCCTCTCTCTCTCTGGGTGACTAAAATAGCCTCCACTGTTCTTGCTTTCTCTCTCACCCCCTACCATCTACTTTCACACCGCAGACAGAGCATCTTTTTAAAATACGTCTTTTTATTTTCATCATAAAATTTTCATAATCAAATTTTTAAATTTTCATCATCTCCCCATTGTCTTTAGAATAAAGTCAGACTCCTTGCTCTGCTCTACTGTCATCCAAGATCCGGCCCTTGTCTGTTCCTTCATCCACATCTGGAATCACTCTCTTTGAAGGTCTTGACGACAAAGCTCCTTCTACTTGGACCTGTATGTTTCCTCAAACAAGATGAACTCATTGTAAACTGATTCTGGATCTTTTCATGACTAGCTGCTTTTTGATGTTGAGATCTCTAGTTAAAAGGCACCTCCTCAGAGAGGCATTCCCTGACCATCATCTACAGTAACTATTTATTGACTTTGTGTATTATTCTCTTTTCATTCTCTGTTTAGTTCTTGTCACTCTCTAGATTTTTTAATGGTCTCTCTGTTGCCACCCCCCAACACACATACACCAGAATGGAAGTTCCCTGAAGTCAGGACCTTGCCCAACCAGTCCTCTGTGGTATTCCAGTACCTCAGAGAGTCTCCCTCCCAGGAGGGTCTCAGTAAAGCTGAATGAATGGATAGGCTCCTGATCTTTTCGACAGGTGATGGCTCTTCTTCAGCCTGAAAACTGCAGCCCCCAGAACCTTACCTGTCCTATTTCATCCTTGGCTGCTGCTAGAAATAGTATACTTGGAATTGACTCAGTAAAGTGATGCTATTTAGGAGTGAAAATAGAGGATGAATGGATGGCTTCAGTTGTCCTAAAATTTTCTCTCCCAGTAGGGAAGATACATGCTGGTTTTCTGACTGATCAGGCCAGACCTTTGGCAGAAGTGGTAACAGTGGGTGTAAACATTTTTCTGTTATTTTGGCTTGCTGTGGTGCTTTTTAAAACCTAGCCATGAAATGGTCATGGTCCCTGTTCAGCTAACCCCTCCGCTAGCGAGTTAGTGATGACTCCTGCACAAGTTGGCAAACTGCTGATGGATATTTCTTGTTTCCCGAACTATTGTGACTTTATATCTTTCTTTCCTTGTTTGCTTGTTTAAGTAGACATTTGACCATGAAACCTGGGAAAAGATAAGAAGGTGCCATGACAACCCAGAAGTCCACAGGTGCCACTTTCAATCAAACAAAGATGATTTTGACATAGTTTTATATTGAGACCATGTTCAAAATTGGCAGTAGAGAATTGTGTTTTAATGTATTCATTGTGTTTCTGCATTTAACAAATGTGACTCTTAAAAGTAATACACTAATAACATACACCTAGTAGGTAAAATAATAATTGAAGATTGTTACCAGCTATCTTCTTCAGTCAAAGGCATTTAATTTAAATTTCAGTCTTCTCACTTCTGATTTTGGGATAATTAATAATAATAATAATAACAACAACAACAACATCTAGCTCAAAGCAGGGGTGTCCAAACTTTTGGCATCTCTATGCCACACTGGAAGAAGATGAGTTGTCTTGGGCCACACATTAAATATATTGTGACATGTAATCACAAAAAACCTCATAATGTAAATTTACAGTTTTGTGTTGGGCTGTATTCACAGGCATTCTGGGCTGCATGCAGCCTGCGACCCGCAGATTGGGCACCCTGTGAGAGTAAATGAGATAATCAGCATAAAACTCTGAATAAGACCCTGACACAAAGCAAGGGTTTGTAATGTTCTCTAAGATTGAGATTGATACTATTTTTATTTGTTCTGTTCTTAAGGTGTTGTGTACAAAATGCCAAGAACCATAAGAGCCATATTTATTAAGAGAAAGTCATTGCTATTCTAAAAACTAAGCTTTTATTATTCCTGATGGTACCTGAGTGTGGCTAGGGATCGGTACACACTTTTGTCAATGGTGTAAAGCAATGGAGAACAGAATTACCTCAGAGGGAAGACCAACTAACAAGCCAAGGGGAGCCCAAAGAGGGTGCAGGCTTCAAGGGTCACCACAACTTTAATCCTTAGATTTCCACAGTCATAAAAGTTGGAATATGTTGGTCCAAGGAGGATTGGTCTGACTCTAACGGGAAAAACAGTAAAGGTAGGAAGTATCTAAAATTTGAGTGTCTATTCCTTGCAAAACCATCCCCTGCATACTTTGTAAATACTATTTCATTTAGGCATATCAAAACCATTTAAAGTGGGAAGTGGAGAGAACATAGGCTCATAGAAAGTTGCGATAACTTGTCTTAGTTAAGGGACCTAATCAGCATTTGAATCCAGATGTGTATATTTCAAACTCTGGTCCTTTCTATTACACTACGTAGCCTCTCTCAGAAACTGACATTTATTATTAAGCGACTTAACTTTGATACAAGACTAGTGTATAAGCTAGAACAACAATGTATTATTTTACAGTGGTGTTTTTTGTAAATATTCCAGTGAGTGGAATATTTAAATCTGCCATTTAGGCCATTCACCTATGACAAATTACTGAAAAGCTACATTTCTAATCAGAAAGGAGTCCACCTAGTCAGAAGGAATAATTCTTCCAGGCCATCGAGTCCATTGAGTTCTGCCTGACCCACAGGCCTTGCCAAGTCTTTGTCTTGATTTTGGGTTCTCTGCTTCATGCAGTTTGGCTATTGCTCTGACCAGCCAAGGTCAAGGGAAGGCAGCAGTGGGCATTAAAGCAAATATTTTCTTTCTGTGACCTTGTTCCTTTCCTCTGGTGCCAGCCGGTCTGCTCTGTGGGCCCTGTGCTAAACTGAGAGTTGTAAGATCTATTTGAGTTAGCATTTGTAGTAGAATGGACAAACCTAGTAATTTAGCCTTCTCTGGCCATGGCTACTTTGACCTTCTTCCACCTGGTCTAGCCTAGTTCAGTTCCAGCTACATAATGGTGATGGTTTATATGTCTCTGTCTTCTGAGCTTACTCAGTTATGAATCCTTGATAGAGGGAGGAAAGTGAAATCTGGGTACTCCTGGGTCTTGGCCAAAGTAACAACACATGACCTTTGTCTTAAAATTGTCCCCAACATCCTCTGTAAAATTCCATAATTTTCTCTCCTGGACACAGTTAAATTAACATTAACAAACCTTTGTCTTAGATTCCCTGTCCAAATTCCATGTAAATCAACCTCCTTCTGATAAAACAGTCTTCAGACAAAATAATAGTTTTTCTATGTCCTTTCATATGAATCCCATTCTGACAACAACTTAATTAGATGGCATTCCAATGGCAATCTTGTTTTATTAGGTCTTCATGATTTCACCATTTTTTCAGCTCTGAACAGGCAGACTTTCTCTTTCCATGGCTTAAATATCTAAATAGCTCATTTATCCCCGGCCAGCATGACTCAGTGTTGTCCCACAAGCCAAAAGGTCGCAGGTTTGATTCCCCATCAGTGCACATGCCTAGGTTATGGGTTCAGTCCCCAGTCGGGGCACACACAAAAGACAACCAATTGATGTTTTTCTCTTATATCTTTGTATCTCTACCTCTCTTTCTCCCATCTTACCCTCTCTCTAAAAAAAATTAAAATAAAAAATGAAATAAATAAATCATTTATCTATTCATTGTAGTGGTTCTAATCTTTCAATTACATAGCTTAACTTTATTTTCAAGTTTGGAGACAGCTAAGTTTAACCTATTTATGTCTGACTTACTGCTGAAATTTGTTACTAACACTCTCCTAGAGACACATTGATTCAGCTAAACAGAAAATTTATTAACAAACATTTTGAACAGACTGGTTATAGTAAAAGATTATAGAGGGCAAGAATCTGGGGAGAAATGTATACCCCCATTCCAGGAGCATCCACTGCAAATAGCATAATAAACTCTATGATTCTTGTATTATCGGAACTACCTGAACTATCTGAACAAAATTGTTTCCCTCTTTTCCTAACCCTTAACCTATGAAACACAAAGTTCTCATTACTGAATTGGGAAGGTAAGGGGTTTAGGTAAGATAGACTAATGAGTTTTCAAAATCACATGATGACCTATTATTATCCAAAGGCTATCTACATAATAGTGTAACTTCCATACAGAGTTAAATTGAAAACTGTCTTCCAAGGTTCAATTTCTACACACTTAAGCACACCAGAATGCTGAACTTTAGTTGTTCTGAATAGACAAAATAAAATCATTTTAAATTTGTTGAACCGAAAGAGCAGATACAGTATTCCCAAAACCAGTAGGCTCTCTTATTCAGGCTATTTTCTTGTCTCATTAAGTGACAACATCTTCTACCATGTGCATAGAGCTGCAGGCATGGGAATCATTCTGAATTTCTGGTAGAAGGAGCCAATAGTCTGTGGTTTAGGGAAGAACATTTGGTTTGGAAGTGCTCTGTATTAGGATAACTTTAAAGGGGAGATATCTGAACTGAAAATCTCTAAAGTGCTGCTACAGTTTGAACTGTTCTCATGTTAATTCATCAATAGACATCAGTAACTTTGGATTGAGAATTTATGATGGTAAATTAAATAGCATCTCCTCCTCTTCCTTCTGCTCTCCTTCCTTACCCTTCCTCCTCCTCCTCATATACTTATTCTCCAGTTGTCTTTGCTGTTTTGGACATAGATAGTTTGAGCTAGAATTTATAAGATTGCTATAATCATATTTGTTGATATTAGGCAGGACACATAAGGATATAAACAATATCCTTAATATCAAGCTCTCAGGCATATTAGAATCCATCTGAAATCTTTGCAGTGGTATTGGTTTCTTTTTATATAGTATGAGTTAAGGTGATAAGAACATGTGTAGAGTTCTTGATTTAGGGGGAAATTATGAATGCTGTTAAGTGAAAGGCGGTTTCACCAAAATACTTTATTAAAAACATACACTTTTTTGGACTTGAGACATTACTTGACTTATTCCCATGATGCTAGTGGGCACCATAGTTCATTATAATTTCCTAAGATCATGCAAGACAGACCAATATATGTGTTCACTTTATTATCCCCAAGCCCTTAGAGAGGTGAGAGCTACTAAGGAAAGGTCACTTTAGAATCAAAATTTTCTGCAAAAGCCAAGGGCCTTACTAAAAAGAGACTAAATTGCAACTGCCAATCACACACGCCCATCAAATAAGGTGATTACAAAATGTTTCAAAAAAAACACTTATCTTAGTCTTTAGCTCATCAAAAAGTTTTCATTTTATTTTTTACACAACTTTATGTTTCCTGTATGAAGAGTCTGCATTTTATAATGGAATTTAGTGAGAAACTTGGCTTGGCTAAGATGTACTTGTTTATAAGACAGGACAGATGTACCGATACTCCATAGCAAATGTGCCATTTCTGCCACTAGAAGTGAAACAAAACAAAGAGATCCTAAATTTTATATATATATATATACATCTATATATATACACACACACACATATAATCTGCATATGTCTTAGCCCCAAACTACACTGTTAATGAAATAGGTTTCTCCATACCTGTATTTAGTTAACTGGGAACTTTCCAATAGTTTAAACTGATGGGAAACCAATACCAGTGTTTTTCCAACCTTTCTACAGGCTGATAAAACTAATCAACCTATTCTACCTTTCAATATGAAAAAGATATTGTAAATATATGTTAAGTTCTGCTCTAATTAAAAACAATATAAATTTTAAAATTGGTATATCATAAAAGTAAGCATCATTCTCCCTGAATAAAATAAACAACAAATTATAAGCCCAATATTTTTCTACACATGTAACTGAGCCAATAATCCTTCTTTAAGACAAATAAATATACATTTCAGTTATTATTCTAGCATAGTTCTTCAAATACAATATTATTGATGCTAGAATATCCATATACAAAGTTAAGATTGTTTTTAAAGAGATGTTTATTTACAAGGCCTTTAAATCTCATAAATTTATTCACAAGACTGGCTGAGGAGGCTCACTCCTCCAACTGAAGTCATTTTCACTCAACAAGAAGGGCAAGGACATTGTTCCTGCATTTGAGGAGCCTTCCATAGAGAAAGACAAGAGCTACATACTTGGAAAAACTGAAAAATACCCTCATATATTATAGGTGAGTACACAGAAAAACTGATTTAAAATAACAGCAGGAGCATTGAAAGGGTAGACTTTGTAAAGAAAATCCAGTAAGAAGTGGGTGTTGAGTTTTCACATGGTATGGAATTTAGCTTGGTAAGAAATTAAGTGTACTTCATGGGAAATTTCCTCAGAGACCTAAACATTTTGGCTTTTAAAAAATATTTAAATAATTTTAAAGTGTGAACACAATGTTAGGAAAAGTAGCATTATCTCAATTAGCAAAGTGTCATCTAAGAAACTCACCCTGATAATAGAGCAACTGGAGGCAGAACGGCCAGGCCCCTTTGACTCTACAGGGGTCAGTGTAAGAGAGGGAAGAACGACTCCGTCCCAGGGCTGGGCCTGTAGAGTTGAAGGCAGAGGATAGCAAACACCTCAGCATTTTCATGGATGCTGGCAATTTGCCTTGGGAGAGATGGAAGTAAGTTGTTTCATTTTTTGTAGCATAAAAGCTCAGAGACACACAGGGTAGGTTACCCACTCCTAGATCAGGCCCATTGTCAGGAACACTGTTTCTGCAGGTGAGACACAGAATGCTCCTCTTTATTAATGGGATAAGTCCCTGCCCTATTTAAGAGCTCTTCTATTTCTAAGGACAGTGGCCACTAGAGACTTTTACATAAGATTGGTGACTAAGGAAACCCTCCTGCCACCCAGAGGTGACACAGGCCTCACTTCTCACGCTCTGTAGCAATTGGGAAAGAGGGCAGTGCCAAGCGCTGAGCCTGGAAAAGGAGTCAGGAACCTGATGGAAAGGGCTAAGGAGACTCCAGTTTATTTTGAGACAGTGGAGAACCACGGAAACAGGGCACCATCAAGTGGGTATAGAGGTCCCACTGGATGTAAAATCCTTCTAGAAGAGGAACTTTTTAATCATTTCTGTGAAATAGCTTAACTGCTAAAAACAGGCCAACTGAAAAATGAAAGGTCACACACTTTCTATGTTCCTGAAAAAATCAAAGGAGTTCCTTTCCTCTGTCCTTTGAGTAGGAGTGTGGATGGGGTGGGCACAGCAAAGATCCACAGCTAAGGGAGATGTCTATTCTGGAGAGCAGCAGATCCATCCTGCAGGTGGAGAGATAAGAAGTAGGGCAAACATTGTCAAAGGCTTTGTCAGACTGGCCCACCTTGAAGGCCATTGTGAAAGTCCCCCATTTATGCATTCTTCATCTGAGCTTCACTCTGCTCTGTGAGTCTAAGAACCAGCATGGGCACCAAAGATAACAAGGGTTGCTATTGGCTTATGACTGACTGAGCAGAGGATGTCTTCTAGAAGAAAAGACCAGGGAAAGGACAGAGGGCATTAAAGTCTTGCAAATCCAGGGATGCTAATAGCCTGGACCTGAATGGTAGCTGAGGGGATGGAGAAGAGGCAGCAGCTCTAAGAACTATTTTGATAGGACTCAGGACACTGATTGTGAGAACGAAAGGAGAAAAATGGGTCAAGAGTGACTCTAATGCTTCTGACCCAGGCAACTGGAATTTAAACAGAAGAGCAAACTTTTGAGAAGGGATAATGAATTTGGTTTAGATTACATGAAGAACTGTATTTATTAAAGAGTTTTAACTCCCTTACACCTAAGATAATTTATATTTATTACAAAAGCAAATATATCAAGGAACACTTGGAAATACAATTAAACTTGTTTATTGAAATAACATAATCAGTGGGTAATACAGATTGTTTTCAGCATGACATAGGTGTCACACACTTCTCCTGGTAAGAGATAATAAGTAGATAGATAGGCTGAAGAAACACAATAATAGAATAATATAGAATAATTAATTTTATTACTGAGAGTCTCCGTATAGACCAGCAAACCCAACCCCATTAACAGGTGAGGAAACTAAGAACTAGAGAGGCTGGCATTCTCCACTGTACTAATTTTTAGGGCACTGACCATGTGCCAGGCACTTACTTGGTGCTGGACATACAAAAGTAAACAGAGCACAGTTACTGTACTGAAGGAGCTTCTAGCCAAGCTAGTGTGTGATAGTGTCCAGTAAGAAGGAAATTAACACACAGCCTAAATCAGTAATGTGAAAACAGCATGCGTAAGTTGCAAGGTGCACCCAATCCAGGCTTGGAAGAAGTTCTCTGAAGGTCTTGTGTGAGCCGATCTACAAAGGATGAGCAGAAATCAGGTAGACAAAGAGGTTGTAGCCAAGCAAGGCCAAGGTGAGAAAAAGCATGGGGCATTTAGTTAGCCAAATGCATGGTTGTACAGGGAAATGTTAGTCTTAGATTTTGGAGACAATAGTCTTCCTACTCCCTGTTCAATGCTATTTTTAGAATACTACCTGTCTCTGTAGGTCTTCTGACAAGTATGTGATGATTCAGCACAAGTATAAATACACTTGCTTGGAAAAAAGGAAACATACATGGCTCATGCTTACCCAGTGATAGACAAGATTCTCAAACTCTGTTTAAACTGTTCCTTTAGAGGAATATTACTTTGTATTATAGCATTTCATTTCCTTCCAAAATGTTGACATCAATTGACTCATGCCATAAACTCTTAAGGTTGAGTGGGATTTTAAGGCACCGCTCTTTCAGTAGCCTAGGGAGCATGGGGCGGGGGCAGGGAGACCAGTCAACTCCTTGATGGAGGCAATAAAGGGGTCATTATTTGCAGAGAACTTAAAAATTAATAGTAAAACAAACCAAAACTGTCCTGCTTTTTATTATCACCATGTGCCAGGAATCTGATGGTTCTCAGTAATGTCGGTAATAAAACATTCTTCTCCCTCAAGGCAAACTGCTCCCACTCTCAGCCCGGCATAAGCTGCTGCACTTCCTACACACTGCGCGGGTAGGAAGCACCGCACCCACGTAGGCTACCCAAGTCCCCGTATTCATTTCTCCAGTTCATATTACCACAGCGTCTCCATCCTATTCTCTCTTGTAAACATAGGTTGAGTAGTTAACATCATATGTACAAAAAAATATCAATGTATATCTCCAAAGATGATTCTCATCTCTCAAGTCTCAAATCTGTTTTGAACTAAGGCCACCAGTGTCTGATGTCCGATGATGTCATTCCTGCATTCTGAGGCTTACCAGGAGCAGTCCTCGCTCATCTTCTCCAGCTGGGCTGTCTGACATGTGCTTGGGGGAATAAACACCGTGGGGTCTGCAATGCCCAGCTGTATGTCGAAAAAACGTGTGGACAGTACCACACTGTAATTTTTGGTGAAGGTTTCCTGGACAGGATAACAATCCTTGACTGTATAAATGCCAATCCAGGTTTCATCTGTAAGAGGAAGGGAAGTTGACTCTTTAATATAAAAAACAGGCAAAATGCCTGTATTTTTCATTTTGGTAAATTATTCACAAAATTTACCATTTTAACCATTTTTAAGGACAGTTCAGTGGCACTAAGTACTATCACATTGTTGTGTTACCATCACCACCCTCTCCAAAACTTTTTCATCTTCCCCAATTGAAACTTTGTGCCCATTAAATGCTAACTCCCCATCCCCCCTCCTCCTAGTCCCTGGCAACTACCATTTTCTTTCTGTCTCTGTGAACTTGACTACTTGGTACTTCATATCAATGGAATTATACAGTGTTTGTCCTTTAGTAACTGGCTTATTTCACTTAGCATAATGCCCTCAAGGTTCATCCGTGTTGTAGCATGTGTCAGAATTTCCTTCTTCTTAAGGCTGAATAATATTCCATTATATGAATATACCATGTTTTGTTTATTCATCTGCTGATGGACACCTGGGTTGTTTCCACCTTCTGATGATTATGAATAATTCTGCTATAAACATAAATGTTCAAATGTCTGAGTCCTTGCTTTTAATTCTTTTGGGTATATGATCAGAAGTGGGATTGCTGGGTCATATGGTAATTCTATGCTTTTTCAGTTTTTGCGAGCTGTCATATTATTTCCCACAGCATAAAGGCCTGTGTTTTTGACACAGTCTTGGGTTAGGGTATTGGCAACAGAACAGAGAAGAGCTTCACATCTATGTATAAAAGCAGGCACTAAAAATAAAGGCAGTAAATCTGGTCACTGTGACATTAGGAAGTGATGTGAGGAAGGAAAAGGAGGCACTCAGTTCTAATGTGTGCCTTAGATAAACACCTTCCATGTCACTGGTCTGGGGAGGTGGGGTTAGGGGGATGATTAAATGTCAGAGTCAAGGCCAAGTCCATAGAGTTAATGTGGCAGAAAGGTACAGGTGGTGCTAGAAGGCTGAGGTATTTCAGATATGATGCTTAGTTCCTGGTTCTGTACAACTAGCAGAGTACATGTGGGGATGCCAGTGGGGATTAACCAATTCAATTATGCTTATAAATTTGCCTAACAACTACCGTCTTTAATTTGCTTAAATATTTTTTCCCATAATGCTTTCTGAGATGCAGCCATCTCATATTTTTTGAACACTTACATGATCTAGCTGACTTTCTGTCAGACCACTCCTGGACAGTGATCTGCTCTTGGGGCCCCCCTATGGAGTACTGGTCCTCAAAGGTGGAGTTCTGAGGAATGTCAAGAGGATCCCAGGGGTCTGTCAGTGTGATCTTGGAGCACTGCTTGGTGGCTTGTTCAATCTGAAACATCACTCCTTCTTTATAGAGCAAAATATATTCAAATAATCTGAAAGACAGAGTAAAAGAGAATAGTTCAGGACTTTACATGACAATCATCATGGATTTTATCAGCACAAAAGTCAAAAGCCTGTGATATCAATTACTCTTACAATAGAAAATAGATTGTAGGTAATCATTTGCTTATAAACACTAGACATATAAGTACAGAGCTCATAACTGAATATTCACTCACTGGACAATTACTTATCAAGCACCATATGCCAGATTCTGTGCTTAGCATACAAACATGAGGAAAACCTGACCCTGGATTAACAGATATTTGTGACCTCTTTAAACATGGACACAGGAAGATTTGATCATTGGCTTGGTTGAGTTCTCTTTATAGCACCAAGTCAAAGAATCACATATACTGAATGTATAATGACAAGAACAAGCTGATGGACCAGGCACCTCAGCCCCATTGTCTAGACTGTCAGGCATGAGTAAAGAAAGGGCTTTGGTGAGGACACACAGCAGCAATGAGAATGGACACGCTTCACATACTGGGAGGAGGCTTAGATAAGGAGGCTTAGATGAGGCTTAGATTGTCTGCAAACTCTCTGCCGCGCCACTTGCACTCTCTATTCCCAGGCTGTGCCAGGAGTCAGCAGACCACCTGTGATCATCTTACATACTCTGTTGTCAACCATATTGTGTCATTTTTAAATCTAAGCAATCTTGAGTGAAGCCCACCGAGTTTCTTTTTATACTTTAAATAATTTTTTTTATGTTTTAATTGTAGTTGACATACAATATTAGTTTCAGGTATACAACCTAGTGATTAGATATTATACAACTTATTAAGTGATCATCCTGATAAATCTCACACCCATCTGACACCATACATATATTATTGACTATATTCCCTACGCTGTACTTTACATCACCATGACTATTCTGTAACTACCAATTTGTACTTTTTCATCCATCCTCCAACTCCACTCCCATCTGGCAACCATCAAAATGTTCTCATATCTATGAGTCTGTTTCTCTTCTCCTTGTTTATTTATTTTGTTTTTCAAATTCCACATAAAGGAAATCATATGCCAATGGAGTTTCTACGTGTTTGACTGTCAATCCAAAACTCAGACCATGCTGCTGGTTGAGCAGAGCAAGGGTGCAGTCCTGACCTCAAAAAGTGAAACTTGCAGCACCTGAGGGTGGCAGAGCCTAGGGAAGTGGCTTTTCATGAGCAAGTAACTCCACTTCACAGCCTTCATGGAGGATACCTGCTCACCATCCCAAGTCTGAGCACAAAAATTATTTTTTTCAGGAAAAAGTACTATAAATGATCACTGTCTATATGGTTAAAATAGTATTAGGGCTTCTGTTTTGTACAAGCTGGCATAGAAATATGTTGGGAACCACCCTGCCTGGTTTCAGAAACTGTAATCCCCCATGGCTAAGGCTGAGTGAGAGACCTTGGGACCCTAAGCCAATAAGGAGACAAAGCTTATCTCCCTAGCAGGGGTGCCACCTCTGCCCCCTTTACTTCACCCTGCTTGGCCCCGAGTGGATGACCAGTTAGGCAATGACAGGTAAGATTCTTCAAAAGAGGGATGACCTAAGACAGGCACAGTCACAAAGGGGCCCTCAGGGAAGGACTTGGGGGGCTATAGGAAAAGGGGGTGATGGACCCTTGACCCTTGGCTTTGACATAGCCAGAGTCCTCATTCTGTCTGCAAGAAGTCTCCTAATCTCTTGGCTGCCTTACTTCCCCTGCCTAATGTAAGCCTGAAACAATGCCTTAAGCCTGAAACAATGCTGGAGGTGGGTTCGGCCTGGTGCTGGAAAGGGTGGGTTCCCCTGGGTGATCAGGCCTAAGAAAGAATGCATAAAATTCTGTGAAACCTGCTCTACTAATACCCTCAATTTAAATGATAAGGGTCCAAGCATGAAATGAGTTTGTTTCCCCAAAGTTTTATGGCCCTTTAGCTATCTGACCCTGACTCAGAATAAGCCCTCATCGTTCTTTGAATGTTATCTATTGTTTGATCCTTACTCCCTGACAATGATTGATGAGCTTTACATATATACACCCTGTACTCGTATGCAAATAAACCCAATAAAAGCCCATTGAGGAACAGGCTCCTGGTCCTTCTCCTTTGAGAGTTTGGCCACCTTTCCTCCCCAAGCAGATCATGTGTCAGTAGATTTTTTTTCATCTGTATTGAAAATGCAGTGGACGGGGGGATCTGTGGGTAAAGCACCCCCACAGAAATATGTATGTTACCTCTTTTTATATGTTTAAATATCTCTATCCTGCTTATTACAGAAAATATTTGAAGTGGCTTACAAGGGTAAAACTCAAGCACAGCCCTTTAGAAGTAAGAGTGTGTGTAGACAGAAAAGTTAGTGTTCATTTTATGCCACATTGCTCAAAAATGGAGTCAGCCTCTTATAATACACACCCAGGGTCCACATCAAACTATAAGCCCTTCGGAGGAGTTTGGGGCTGGATTTTCACTGTTTTCTCATGTCACTGTATTTGCGTTAGGTCCCTGGCACTTCAGGATCTAAACATTCATGGAAGGAATACAAAAACAGCATCAACTTCAGAGCATAGTCCATTCGTAAATGTGGCAATTTTTGTGCATATGCAAATCCTGTTCCGTGGTCCTTTTAATGACAACAGACCCTTACAAAATGCCTGTATTTTTTGCCCTCAGGGTGGTCTTTGTTATTCTTCTCTTCATCACCAGTGTCATCCTCTTGTGCTTTCTATATTTAAGGTATTTAGCCTAGACAGTCATTCCTAGCTTTTGCTGACACTCTAGTCAAGTGCTTCTCAAACTGCCATGATTGTCCCTTAGAAGATGTACAGTCATGTTGAGGAGAGGAGGTTCCTTCTTGAGAATAGTCCACAGCCCCTAAATCCACAAGATCGCAGAAGTGAGGGCCTGGGAGCCAATGAAAGGTTTTCTTAGGCTCTGCTGAGGAAGAAATGCCAATCAGCCACAAAATTAGGCAGTACAGAGCTTTATTGGGGTTTGTGCACCCGGGTGAGGTTCCCTGGTCTGCAAAGTGGGGCTGGGGAAGTCACGCCCAAGCAGGGAATATGGCGGAATTTTATGCACCAAATTCTGGTTGGCTCTCTACGTGGGGGCTAGGGATTGGTCTCCTTGAACAAAGTGGCAATCTATCATTGGTCGGTCCCTGGTTTGACGTCAGCTGTCTCTTCTGGGTTTAGTTTGGCTGCCATTTTGTCCTACCCCACCCATCCTGACAGCCAAGTTTGCATACATGACTTGGTCACACTCAGCAGAGCTTGCTCAATGAGAGATGGACACCTGACCTAGGCAGGACAATCAGTTTTGCTCCGTCAGACATGTGGAATGTAACAGAAGTTTGCCAGTCCTACAACTGTAATTGAATAACAATAAAATTTTTTTTAAAAAATAAATAAAATGCAAAAAAAAAAAAGAGGAAGTTTTGCCAGTCCATCTCATGTGACTGGATATGTAATATGTAAACACAGAAGTCGTGGGAGGCTATTTTCCAACATGTGAACTGAATAAGAGCAAAGAATGAAGGAGAGAGAAGCACGAGCAAGCTGGGATTCCAAGCTGGGGTTCAGTTCCTAGATGCATTTCTTTTCTGAGGCCCAGTGCCTAGAGATATCCTTACAAAGAAGTTATATGTTTCCTTTGTTCTAATAAACTTTTCTTTTTTCTGCTTGGAATTTTTTGTGTGACTCATAAGCAGGACTCATTTCTAATATAGTTGAGGATTCCACTGTTCCATCTAGAGTCCTGGGTAATAGCTGCCAGCACAGCTGTTCTGGGAGAGGCACAGCATGACCCACTGTAGAACCAAGAGCCGCCAATGCCAGGGCAGTCAGCTGACAGGGAAGGGAAGGTGACAGCAGGAACAGAATGGCCAGCTTTACTGTTTTCCTGAGGCCAGCTTTACCTATACCAAAAAGCACAATTTAATTTTAAAATGAGAATTCTAGAATTGAAACAATCATTACAAAATGTTAACATTTGTTAATTCTGGGTGGTCTGAACATAGGTGTTTGTTATATTGTTCTCTGTTCTTTTCTGTTTTCAAAAAAAGTTTTAATGAGTGCGTAGTCTGATATTGAGTTATGTCAAGAGTATCTTAAGTAAAACAGAAAATATTCACTTAATTAGAAACAAAATAGAACCATAAAATTTGTTTTACAAAATACTATGTGCATATAAATGTGAGTACTCTTCTGCAGTTTTGGAAAAGCAGATTTTCATGATGCTGTAGTGGCTTGTATGTTTATGTGAACATATGCACAATTAAGTTTCAGGTTCTCCATTGCCAATAGGGTACAGGGCCTGGAATCCAACAGAGCCACAAGGTCAAAATGCAGAGGTCAGCCAGGGTTGAAATGAGTCATCAGCCTGGGATGCTGTGTGAGTAATAACTGTAGACCCAAAGAACCGACCAACTTCAACAGAAACTGGATTCTGGGAGGCAAGATCAAAGCCTGGCTCTGAAGTGAACTATGCTGTCACAAACTATGCCCTTGGGGTGCAGTCAAGCAAGGTGAGGTATTGGAATGGATGTGGAGGGAAAGGCAGGCAGGCCACCCCTGGTTCAGCAACAGCATGGAAACTCCCCCTTGCTGGCCAGACACCACTGTAAATACAGTTCCAGGAGGGCCCTACCACTTACTTAACTCCCAAAAAACCTAACCATTTTTGCATTTGGGGGAAGAGGAGCTGAGTTAAATTATATATTAATGTAGAAAGTATGGATATCTTTATGATGTTGAGTCATCTTACCACCCCAAAAAATCTTTCAATTTTTTCAAATATTATTTTGTGTCTCTTTGTATATTTCAGGAGTGTTTAATTTTTTTTTCTGTATAGATTTTGTACATCTTCCTTAAATTTATTCCTAAGTTGTTTGGCTTTTGTTGTTGCTGTTACTGTTTTAAATAAAATCTTTTCCACTGTAGTTTCTAGCAGATTAGCATTTGTGTATATCAAGAATACTAATTTTTCACATTAATTTTGTATACTACTACCTTACTAAATATGTTATTATTTGAATGTTTTATTTTTTAAGTCTTTTATGTTTTCCAAATATACTGCATCCAATGGCAGAGATAGTTTCTTATCCCTTCTTTTATAACTTTTGCACCTCTAATTGTTTTATCTCTCTGATTATATTGGCCAATAAATCCAACACAATATCAAACAAAATAGAGATAATGCACATTGTCGCCTTCTTCCTGGGTTTAATTTAGTAGGGAAAAAGGCTTTGGTTCCAATATTAAGTAAACTAAGAACTGTACAAATGTTGTCATATTAAGGAAGTATCCATCAATTGCTACTGAATATTTTGTATCAGAAATGTTTGTTTAATTTTATCAACTGGATTTCTGGAGACCAGGAGATGATTATATGTTTATTTTCATGGATGTTTTTGGATTCCTTAAAATTAAATTATCCTTGCATTCCTGAACAAACTCTCACTAGATCATAATGTATTCTTTTCTATTTTTATGTGTGCTAGATTCAGAAATATATATGAGATTAGATTATTTCTACAACTTGTTAATATTAACAATATTAACAATGCCAACTAAAAATGGGAGATAAATCCTTTGGCCTGTATTTACAACAAAATGGAAAATTTATAGACTGACATTGCTGGATCAAAGGAAATTCTCATTTTATATTTTATAAGATAATACTGTTTCCCCCTCAAAAAAAAAAAAAAAAACAACGCTGTAATTTTTAACTGAATGTACAGCTTCCTTAACTTCCATCCATTACAAAAGACACTAAAAGTTTTTAAATATCTTTTATTGATTATGCTATTATAGTTGTCCCATTTTTTTCAACCCTTTATTCCCCTCCTCCCTGTACCCCCCTCCCACAATCATTCCCCCACCTTAGTTCATGTCCACGGGTCATACATATTAGGTTCTTTGGCTTCTCCATTTCCCATATTGTTTTTAACCTCCCCTTGTCTATTTTGTACCTATCATTTCTGCTTCTTATTCCCTGCACCTTTCCCCCATTCTCCCTCCTCCCCCACCCCGCTGATAATCCTCAATGTTATCTCCATTTCTGTGAATCTGTTCCTGTTCTAGTTGTTTGCTTAGTTCATTTTTGTATTTGTTTTTGTTCTTTTTAGATTCAGTTGTTGATAGTTGTTTGTTGTCATTTAACTGTTTGTATTTTTGACCATCTTTTTTTATTAGATAAGTCCCTTTAACATTTCATATCATAAGGACTTGGTGATGATGAACTCCTTGAACTTGATTTTATCTGGGAAGCACTTTATCTGCCATTCCATTCTAAATGATAGCTTTGCTGGATAGAGTAATTTTGGATGTAGGTCCTTGCCTTTCATGACTTTGAATATTTCTTTCCAGTCCCTTCCAGTCTGCAAGGTTTTTTTTGAGAAATCAGCTGATGGTCTTTCGGGAACTCCTTTGTAGGTAACTGTCTCCTTTTCTCTTGCTGCTTTTAAGATTCTCTCCTTATCTTTAATCTTGGGTAGTGTAATTATGATGTGCCTTGGTGTGTGCTTCCTTGGGTCCAACTTTTGGGGGACCCTCTGAGCTTCCTGGACTTCCTGGAGGTCTATTTCCTTTGCCAGATTAGGAAAGCTCTCCATTATGTTTTCAAATAAGTTTCCAATTCCTTGCTCTTCTCTTCTCCTTCTGGCACCCGTATGATTCAGATGTTGGAATGTTTAAAGTTGTCACGGAGGTTCCTAAGCATCTACTCATTTTTTTCAATTCTTTTTCTTCCTTCTTTTCTGGCTGAATGTTTACTTCTTCCTTCTGCTCCAAACTGTTCATTTGAGTCCTGGTTTCCTTCCCTTCACTGTTGGTTCCCTGTACATTTTCCTTTATTTCACTTTGCATAGTCTTCACATTTTCCTCCATTTTGTGACCATACTCAACCATTTCTGTGAGCATCCTGATTACCAGTGTTTTGAACTCTGCATCACATAAGTTAGCTATCTGTTCATTGCTTAGTTGTATTTTTTCTGGAGCTTTGATCTGTTCTTTCATTTGGGCCATATTTTTTTGTCTCAATGCTCCTGTTGCATAGTAAGGGGCAGAACCTTAGGTATTGGGCAGGGCAGTGCAACCCACATTGCTGTGTTGTGGGAAGAAGGGGTCAGAGAGAGAACAAGCTGCTTGTCAGCTCTTGGCCAACTTCCAGTCACTTCCTCCACTACAAACAAGCAGATTGGGCCCTTCTGGTGCTGGTTCCCAGGTGGGTGGGTTTGTGTACATTTTAGGAACCTGTTGGTCTCTCCAATGAACTCCCCTGTGAAGCTGGGAGTTACTCCTGCTGCCTCAACCCCCACTGGTCTTTTTCAGTCAGAGGTTTTGAGGCTTTATCTCTCCTTGCTGCAACTCTGGTTTATGTTATCTGTCTCATTCCCCAGTTTTTCCACCCAGTTTATCTGCAGGCAAGTGTGAGACCACCTGCTCTGCAAGCTGCCACCTCACCCACCCTGGTCCTCCAGCCACCACTTTGCTTCAAGTCCTCTCTGCCCTCTCTTCCCATCTCCACCCCTCCTACCAGTCTGGATGAATGTTTCTTCTTTAACTCCTTGGTTGCCAGACTTCCATACAGTTCAATTTTCTGGCAGTTTTCGGTATTTTTTGTTTTTAAATTTGTTGTTGTCCTTCTTTTGGTTGTGCAAGGAGGCAAAGTGTATCTACCTACCCCTCCATCTTAGCCAGAAGTCTAAAAGTTTACCTTACTATGATAAGACAAAACTTTATTATTTTTTGGCATTAATTACTTTTTTAAATTAAAAAAAATGTATTGTTATTCAGTTACAATTGTCTACATTTTATTTTTAATTTAAATTATTTATTTTATTTTTCAATTAAAGTTGACATACAATATTATATTAGTTTCAGGTGTACACCCCATTATATAACTTAGTGATCATCCCAATAATTCCTGTACTCATTTGACACCATACATACTTATTAGAATATTATTTACTATATTCTCTATGCTGTACTTTACTTTCCCATGACTGTTCTGTAACAACCAATCATATGTCTTAATCCCTTCACCTTTTTCACTGTCCTACCAACACCCTCCCATCTGGCAACCATCAAAATGTTTTCTGTATCTATGAATCTGTTTCTATTCTGCTTGTTTATTTTGTTTTTTAGATTCAATTTTTGGAAGATATGTATTTATTGCCATTTTATTATTCATATTCACATTTTAAATCTTTTTCCTCTTCTTCTTCTTAAAGAAGACCCTTTTAAATTTAATGTAATTCTGGTTTGGTGATGATAAACTCCTTTAGCTTTTCTTATCTGGAAAGGTCTTTATCTGTGCTTTGACTCTAAATGATAGCTTTGCTGGGTGGAGTAATATTGATTGTTGGTCTTTGCTTTTCATCATTTTGAACATTTCTTGCCAATCCCTCTGGCCTGCAAAGTTTTTGTTAAGAAATCAGCTGACAGTGTCATGAGAGCTCCCTAGTAGAAAAGTGATTTTCTATCTGCTTTTCTCTTGCTGCTTTTAAGGTTCTCTCTTTGCATTTAACCTTTTGAATTTTAATTATGATATGCCTTGATGTGGGCCTTTTGGGGTTTATCTTGTTTGGGACTCTGTGCTTCCTGGACTTGCATGTCTATCTCCTTCACCAGATTAGGGTATTTTTCCATCATTATTTTTTCACATAGGTTTTCAGTTCCTTGCTCTCTCTGTTCTCTTTCTGCACCTCCATGGTGCAAATGTTGGTGTCCTTGATGTCCTAGAAGCTCCTTACACTAACCTCATTTGTTTGGATTCTTTTTTCTTTCTGCTGTTCTAGTGGGTCTTTTTTGCTTCCTTACATTACAAGTCACTGATATGATTATTGGCTTCATCTACTCCTCATTGATTAATTACTCTTCATTTCAGCTCTGGTGGTGAGGTTCAGTTGGTTGGAGCATCATCCCATAAACCAAAAGGTAACACATTTGATTCCCAGTCAGGGCACATGCCTAGGTTGCAGGTCTGGTCTGAGGTCAGGGCACATTTGAGAGGCAATCAATTGCAGTTTCGTGCATCAATGTTTCTCTCCCTCTTTTTTTTCCTTCTTTTCCCTCTCTATAAACACAAAATCAATAAGCATGTCCTCAGGTGAGGATTTAAAAAATTATTCATTTCAGTTAATATATCCTTCATTTCTGATTCTTTTTTATGGTTTCCATGCCCTTTTTATGCTGTTGTTATCCTCACTAAGTTCATTGAGCAGTGTTTTGAACTCCACATCTAGTAGATTGCTTGTGCATGTTTTTCTGGAGTTTTGTTCTATTCTTTTATTTGGGACATGTTTGTCTTTCTGGAATTCTGTTCTATTCTTTCATTTGGGACATGTTTCTTTGTCTCCTCATTTTGGCAGCCTCCCTGTGTTTGTTTCTATGTATCGGGTAGAGCTGCTATAACTCCCTGGCTTGGTAGAGTGGCCTTATGTGGTAGGTGTTCTGGAGGGTCCAGGGGCACAGCCTCCCTGATCACCCAAGCTGGCTGCTCCAGGTGTACCCCACCCCTATGGATTGTGTACACTCTACTGTTGTATTTGAGCCTAGATTGCTGTTGACACATCGATGGGAGAGATTTACCCCCAGGCCAATTGGCTGCAAGAACTGGCTGCAACAACTATGGAGGATCAGCTGTGCAGGGGAACACCCCCCAGAGAATAGGACTTACATAAACAGGGCTCTGGGCCATGCTGAGTCCACCCCATGTCACTATAGAGGTGGTTGGGTAGTGATATACCAATGTGGTCTAAAGCTGTCCATTGGGTGCACTGGCACTGGGGCCTCCCAGGAGGTGCAGGCCAAGGTCAGCTGCTGCCTGTTTTACCCAGGGCCACCTGGCATGAGCTACAAAGCAGTCTGCAGATGGCTATAGCTTGTGCTGGTTTGGGAGGTGCCCAGGTGAGGCCAAGATGCGAAACAAGGCTGGCTGCTGCTAGGGCCAGGCCTAGGGCCACTTAGCAAGAGGTATGGGACATCCTGAGGCCAGATGGTGCTTGTTTTGGAGATTTTAGGATAGTATGAAGCATGAGCCAAGATATGCCATTGATATAGAAAAGCCACTGGAACAGCTTGGATGAGCCAGCCAGTTGGGTATAGCAGGGTTTCAGGTAATCACCAGGGTGGGACAAAGAGTGTGAGCCAGATGGATGGGTACTTATATATGATGCCTGCCTGCTAGCATGGTGGGTGGGGTCTCAGAAAAGGAACAATGGCCTCTGGCAGCATTTCTGTTTGACTGAAAGCTTACCCCCCAACTCTCAACCTGATGTCAGCCAGTTCAGTTTTTCCCTCCCCACATGTCCTTGGTGCCTTTTGAGCTACTGCCCCAGCACTGGAGCTCAGAGGGAGTGAGTCTGTCTGTGTTTGTGCATGGGCCCTTTAAGAGGAACTACCTGGAATTCCAGAAGCCCTCTGTCTCACTGAGGCACAATCTGCACTAGTTTTTACAGCCCAAAGTTATGGGGACTTCTATTTCTGGCACTGGAAACCTAGGCTAAGGGGCTTGGTGTGGGGCTGGGTCTCCTCACTCCTCAGGGGGGCACCTCTGCAGCTGAGATATCCCTTCCAATTTTTATCTGCCACACATGGGTGTGGGACCAGCCAGTTCCATGTCTCCATCCCTCCTACCAGTCTTGAAGTAGCTTCTTCTTTAAATCCCTAGTAGGACTTCCATTTGACTAGATTTCTGGTGGTTCTGAATGATTGTTGTTCTGTACTCTAGATGTAATTTTGCTGTGGTTGTGGGAGGATGTAAGTACCACATTTATCTACACCTCCATTTTGACCAGAAGTCAGAGAGAAAACTTTTATGTGTAGTTTTCCTACTTCAGGATAAGGTTTATAATGTGAAAGGCACTGTAAAGAAGCTTAGGTCAAAGAATCAAGGTCCCCAGTCAACCACTGATGAGCTGTACAATCACAGTTTTAATCTACTTATCATATGTAAAGACAGACTAAAATTTTGAAGGTCATAGCATTATTATACAGATGATTTGAGATAATGGTTATAAAATTGTTATATAAATGCAAGGATGTATAGCTTTGTAGGAAAGCCTGGTTATAATAGTATTTACTATAATGAGTTAATGTTTAACAAAGAAACTACTCCCTTAACTTGTGTACTTAACATTTGATGTAGGATGTAACAAAGAAGGGTTAACTCATCCAGGTGAGATGGAGAGGTAAAGAGAGAACATTTCTGAGTGCTTTAGTGGATCCTTTTGTAGAAGACCAGCAGGCATTCCCACCTCTTCTCCCTTGCTGGCTTCTCAATATAGAGGCTGAGAAAGTATGTTCATGCACTCATTTTCTTAGTCTCCTTTGGAGTTAGGGGTATACATCGTTCTGGCACTGGAAACCTAAAGGAAACATGATCACATGTGGGGAGAGGAAATCCTCTGGAAATTTCTCTTCTCTCAAAAGAAAAGGAGAATAAAGATGTGGCACATGTATACAATAGAATACTATTCGGCCATAAAAAAGATGAAATATTGTTATTTATGATAACAAGGATGGATCTTGTTAAGTGAAATATAAAGGGACAGACATAAAGGGATAAGAACTGTATAATTCTATTCATATGTGGGATACAAAACAGAAAGCAACAAAAGAACAATAAAAATGGACAAACTCATAGAATGGCGAAAGGAAGTAGGGGGAGGCCAAAAAGGGTAACAGGTTGACAGTCAAATACATGGTGATTAAAGGAGACTAGACTTTGAATGGTGAACACACAATGGACTGTACAGATGTATTATGAAATTGTACATCTGAACATTAAATAATATTATTAACCAATGTCACCTTAATAAATTGAATTTAAAAAATTAAATTTTAAAAAATTCAGTGCAAAAATAAAAAGAAACAAAAACAGGAGAGTCTCTGTCCTATTCCTCTTCCTTAATGTCTTGTCTCTGAACATAGTTGGGTAAGGACATGTGCTTGGAGTGGCAGCAGCCACCGTTAAACAATGAGGCAACAAGCGAGTATACCATCTTGCAACTAAGAGCCAATATTCTAAGAAGGTCAGAGTAGATGAATGGAGAAGAACCTTGGGCCCTGATGAAACCAAAAATCCTCATAGTTTAAACCTCTAATAGTCAGATTTGCTGCAGCTGAAACACCTGAAATGAAATAAGTAAAAACCACTGCTTTACAAGGTATTACCTAAAGAGTTTTTTATAACAAGTTTACAAGTCTATGAGAGTCTTCACTTCCAGAATGGTCAGGGCCCAAGAATTTGGCTAATGTTAGAATCCAAAACACCAGAATCTAAGCTGGGCACAGAAGACCCTGAACAGCTACTGCCTTTATGGCCAAGAGGCATTTGTTTTTCTGACCTGAATTAGTATAGTCAGAAAACAAAATAAAACCAAAAAAGCAAACAACCAAAAAAAGGAAAATAGTCTAAAGACTGGAAAATTCAGCTGACTGACATATTATTAAGTTTTTTTCTCCTTTTTTTAACAGATGAGAAAATATGAGGATCAGAGCATAACTTAATAGCAAATAATTGTGCCAAGATTTAACCAAAGATCTGATCTCCAACCAGCCTCATTCTAATGCATTAACACCATGCTCCCTCCCTCCTTCCACAAGGGGAAAGAATGATTCTTCCTATCCATGTAAAATTTCTTGACTACCCAACGTATATTAAATTATAGAAAAGAGAATGAACAAATATTATATTATGATTACAAAAGGACTTTGGCTTTTATAAAAGAAATTGGACAAAGTTTGGATTTGTTTAATATGCAACATAATAGATTAGTAATGCATGCCGGCTCTCTGACTCTTAGCAGGAAGAATTGAGCTGCGGCCACTTGCCACTCTGGTGTAAAACAAGACGGAGTTACACCCTGCAGTGATTATGAGACATAAAAGAAAAACGTTATTTTGAAATTGTTGTGTTAGACACAAACTCATTGTGCAGGCTGATGCCAACCAAATACAACTAAAGGAAAGTTAAATTACTTGAGAATGCAGCCCAAGGAAAAATAAAATCAAAGTGCGATTATGTGTGCAATTTAAGAAGCTGTAAGGTGATGGATCTGTACTACTTGGATTCTAGTTCAAAAGAGGAAAACAGTGCTCAAGAAATTGAAAAAAAATTTTCCCCCAAAATGTATCTGGATGAATATTGGCAACATGTAGGCATATATTCTTTCATCTGATGAAACATAATAAAAAACTTCTCATGATACAACAGCTCAATATAACTTTTTTTCCACTAACACTAAAAGAAACAGCCTCAGTAATATTGATATATCCCTGGTGCCATGGTACATAATGATTTCTAGAACTTCATGTCAAGGGGTATTAAGCAGGTTGGGAGGGTACAAGAACAGTCATGTTTATAGAGCCAGCACTATGCTTTTCAGTAGAAATATATCAGTTCCCTCCTTGTTGAATTACAACCACACGTACATACACCCTTCCAGCTAACAATTAATGAACCTAAAATATAAATGTTATTTTTTCACATTCACTGGGACTTGGGATAATGCTGCATTTATGTAGTATTTAATGCTACATAAAAGGAATAACGTGTGACCACAAGAATAGCTTTCTAGTGAAAAACATGATTATCAAAATAGAAAATGCAGAAGAGTCAGTGTACTGGCTACAGGAAACAAAAAACAGCAGCAGTGAATTAGAGGCATACCACAGCTAAGAGAAAAACAAAGTGATGAAAGGTTAATGAAAAGATAAGAAATTTGGGGGACAGATGTAAGAAAACCAATACATGTAAGTAGAGAAATATTGCAAGGAACAAAGAGAGAAGACAGAGTATAAAACCTCCAGAAATAGTAGATAAAATTTCCCTACAGCCATACATAACCTGGAAATACTAATTAATAAAGTTCAAGGATAATGGAAACAACTTACAAAAACTTGGGCAGAAAAAAAATGATTAACACTAAACCAAAATTACTGTAGAATTAGAGTTCTCTTCAGATCTCTAAATGCCATAAAAATTTTTAAGCAAAAATATTATTTTTACCTAATGAATTGTGTACTCCCCAAATCATCATTATCTAAGACAGCAGTAAGTAGATATTCTCAGACATTCAAAGTCTCTGAAAGTATCCTGTCTGAACAAAATTAATTGAATATGTTTTCTAGTTAACTGAAACATGAATCAAAACAAAGAATTCGGGTAGATAAGAATATTAGTATGAAAGAAATTACAGTGACAAATAAAATGTGTAAAATAACAAATTGTTTCTTTTTCAATATTAGACCTTGTGGTAAAGTTACTTACACATTTGTACAAACACACACATTAGATAAATTTAACTGTTTTAACTGGTGAAGAAGTTGACCTTTTAGAGGTTTGAACTGCATAATAGAACAGGAACCATCCAAACACTTTACGTTCTTTTCAACATACCTAGTGGTATAAAAATAAATACTTGTCCTCTACCAAAACCACCACCACCACCACAGCAAATCTGTATCCTGGCATCAGAAAAGCAGATTCCCAAGCTTCATTCTCTAACTCCTTAAAAACAACTGACCCCTCATAAGAGTGGCCCCTCTGGGGACCCATGGGTAAGACAGACAACACCTGGAGCTGGACTAGGAGAAGAAACATTGTCCAAAATATAGAGTGTGTGACAAACAGAGGGCTCAATTCAAAGAAAGAGGACTCCCACATCCAGAGGAAACATATGAACCTCACCAGAACACAGCACCTGTGTTGTGTTCATGATGTGGTATTTCAATGGATATTAAATCTGGGGTAGATTCTCTCCTCAGCATCCTTTGCTCCCAGGAGTGTGGGCTGATAGATTTGTCCACTGGTCCATTGTCCTGTTTCTCCTGAAATTAGAGCCTCCACCCTCTTGTGCTTTCTCCACATTTGCTGCATTGGCCTCTCCACTTCCTCCAGAGCCTCTCTGAGAAGAGTTCTCCTGGGGCAGCTACCTTCTGTTTGGAGGTCATTTGTCCTGAGAGCTTCTTCTTTCTTTAGAGGGTCTGAGAGCAACATTGGCACCCTGTTAGGGGGTCTGATTTTTCAAATAGCCTCTCAGTCCAAAGAGGAACCAAGAAAAGAAAAGAAGAACATGGCTTCTGAAGAAAACCTCTGACACTTGAAAAACTTTCAATGCCCATATTGAGGAAAATTCCCCAAAACTGAGATTGAGGAGCAAGAAAGACATTTGGGACAGTGTTTGATGAGAAAACAGCTCGGGGGAGGCTCATGCATGAAAGGAACATGGGGGATCCATTTTTGGAAGTTGTGAGATGCCCTCTGAAGGACGGCTCCACTAAAACTCTGCTTAGAAACTCTTAAAAATATGGATACACAGTGTAATTTGATGTCAAAAATTATTCTTAATAAAGGAGCTATATGATATAAAATATAAATGAATAATACACCATAAAACCATTGTACAAATCCATGGGTGTATTGTTAAAATGTAATTGAGAAGAAACAGGTATCAATAGATAAGGTGGAGTTGTTTAAGAGTTATGTACAAACATGATGAATAGAATCTGGATAAAATGGAAGATTTCATAGAAAAATGTAAATACTGGTAGTCAAAAATGACTCAGAATGAAGCAGGAAGTTAAGTGGACCAATAACCAAAGGGGGGAAAAATCCTTACAATGACCTAATGATATCTTACATCTTTGATCTTTGAACTTAAAAGTAAATCAGAGATACTTTTTCAAAAGAATTGGGTCCAAATGGTTTTATAAATTAGCCTTTTCCACCTTCAAGGCTTTAGAGCAGAGAGAAATATAGAAAGCTTGCCAATGCTTTTAGAAAAATATGAAAAAACTCACATTAAAATATATAAAGCATAAAAATAAAGACTAAAGATCAAGCTAAATTGTGTCTATGGATTAAAAACAAGTCTTAAGTAAAGTAATAGCAAATCAAATCAAGCATACTATTAAAATATTATACATACTAATAAATTAGAATTTATTTTAGGAATGTAAAGATGGTTTAATGCAAAGTGATCTATTAGTTAAAATCACTAGGTTGCTAAAGTTTAATATCCTTCCTGATTAGAATAAATTCTTCATAAAATAGCTCATAAAAATATTTACTGAGCTTGATAGAGTAGCTTTGTGAGAGACCTCATTGAAATATCAGAGGCATTCACATTAGAGCGGGAATCGTGACAAGGAGGTGCGACATCACTGTAGGTACATCAATTTGTGCTTCTGTTCCTTACATGTTAGAAATCACTAATAGTTAGACTCCTTATAGGCACGGGAGACACAAACACTCATATTTTGCCAACTGGAATGTCAATTGGAACAACTTTCCTGAAGAGCAAAGTCATCAAAATTTTTTAAATGTGCAAATCCTTTTTCTATCATTTTTTAATCTAGGAATTTATCCAAAATATATTTTTAAATTGTACACATTTTTTACACAAGGTTATACATACAGTTCTTTATACTAGTGAAAAGTTGAGGGTAAAGAAAGATAATTGTCCCATAATAAGGCACTGCTTAAAGAAACAATGTTCTATCCATTAGCTAGAATACCACAGTCACTAACAATGTTATGTTAAAGATTACTTAGTGGCATCAGAAATACAATATTCTGTTAAGTAAAAAACTGCATAGCATGCTTCCATTTTAATTTAAAAAATGTATATATACAAATAGGAAAAATCCAGAAGCACATTTACCAAGGTTGTTAAACCTGGATAGCAAGATTATGAGCAATTTTTAATCTCTTTATGCTGCTCTTCTATGTTATCTAAATTTTCCACCACAAACATGTAGAATGTCAGTAACCCCAAAGCCATAAAAATGGCATTTATTCATTTAACACACATTTATTGAGACTTCCTATGTGCCAAACACCTTTAGGTTCTAGGGAATTGCTGGTAAACCAAGTTAATAACATTTTCCCCTCACTTTAGGGAGGAAAGACAGACAATAACTACCAGACAACTGAAATGATAAAACGATGTTACACAGTGAGAGTGTCTTGGGAAAAACACAATGAGATGTGCTGTACAGTGGCTTATCAGGACAGTTTTATGGAATGGTCACAGAAGTCCCCTCTGAGGAGATGACAAGATGAAAACTAAAGGAGGAAGAGTCGGGAGTGGAAAGATGATAGAAATAAACTAGTTGGTATGGGTAAGCTTGCAGAAGGTTTTGAGGAAAAACTTAAAACGTGTTACATATTATGTTAGATGGTGGTTAAGAATCTTGAACACATAGGGCAGTAAGGTGGTGTGTATGAGAATGTGGAGAAGAAAGACAGTCTTATTTGGAAGTGAGCCATGCAGCTTCTTAGAAAAAAGGCTTTCTGGGCAGGGGGAGCAATAACACAGTGCCAAAGGGTCAGAAGCATGCTGAGGTCATGGGCTGAAGTAAGTGAGTTGATAATGTAATAATGGATAGATTATGGAGTGATGAGGTCATAGACAAGGTGTGGAGGGGATGGGGGAACTGATCCCACGGGAGGGTCAGGTCGTTGTAAGGGCATTTACTCTGAGAGAGAGCAAGGCATTGGAGGTTTTTGAGCATACAAGTGACATGATACAACATTTTTTAGCAGAATCACTTGAGATCCTGTGCTGAGGCCAAAAGAGGCAGTGGCAAAAGTTGGGGAACTCATGAAGAGGATATTGCAAAAAATCCAGGCAAAAATAATGATGTTCTGGGCCAAGATTATTAGCAAAGTTGTGTTTTAGTAAAGATTTTGGGTCTATACTTAAATTAGAATCAATAAAATTTATTTATGGATTACTTGTGGCAAGGGGAGGAAAAGAAATCAACAATGATTCCAAGGCTTGATCCTAAGCAACTGGAGTTGCTATTGGTTAAGATTTAAAAAAAAAAAAAAAACACAAGAGAAAGAACTTTTGTTTGTTTGTTTATGGAGAGCCATTAGTTTTGGACATGTTGAGTTTGAGATGACTACTAGAGATGCAAGTGAAGAACTCAACAAAGCATATTCAGAAGAGACCTATAGGCTGGAGATACACACGTGGGAGTCTTCCATGCAAAGATGGCATTTAAAGACATGACCTGGACAAGATCAACAGAGAGGAGTATAGACAGTAAAGCAAAGAGCTGGAAAGCCTGAGTCATGGGACATTCTACCATTAATGGTCCTGGAGAAGAGGAGGAGGAACAAAGGAGACTGAGAATGAGAGAAAAGGAGGTGGAAGAGGAAAACAGAAGAGTTTAGTGTCCTGAAAGTCACATGAAGAATGTATATCAACATGGAAGAAATGACCGACAGTAAAATAAGAGCTGATAAAATATCAGTTGATTAGTAATGTGAAGAACATTTCTCTTGACCGTAGCAGTTTAGATGGTGAAAGTTTGATTGGAGGGGGTTCAAGTGAATGTTGGAGGAAAGAAATTGGAGTTGGCATGAGATTTGCTTTCAATATAATGAGAAAATAGGGGTTCAGCTTGTAGGATCAAGAGAAAAAATATTTTCTTCTTTAAAGATGGGTAAAATAAAAGAAATTATGAAGGGGGAAATAGAAGATTTTTACTGGAATTGGGGAAATATAAGACTATCACATTTATTCCAGGAAAAACAAACCACTAATTGGTGGAATATATTCAGATCTTTGGGCACTTTGCCCCTGACCATCATCTTTGAGGTCAAAATCAGGAAGAAAGAGCTCAAGGTTAAGGGAGAAAAGTAAATATGTTTTTGGAGCAGTATGGTGACTACCTCCAGCTTCTATTTATGTCAGTCTTACACCTGGCCAGTCCTTTTACTTTCCTGGGCTTATCTTTCTTGAAACTTCGTGTTCTTCACTGTCTGCTTCCCCTCCACATCATCCAACATCAATCTTCTGAAATCCATAGTCAACAGAGCCATCGAATTAAGACTCTTAAAACAAACTTTACATGCTTCCAAGAAAATCTTATTCTTGAAGAAAAACTCAGTATTGCAAGTCAGCATGGCTTATTTTTCAAGGATCAAAAGACCACAAGCAGTCAAACTTCTGAGCTAATAAAAAAGGCTGGCTCCAGCCATTAAGGATCTAGAAGAAGAAGTAGAGTCAAAAGGAGTTATTCTTCTGAAATTCTGAAAATCACATTTTCATAAAATGAAAGCCCAGTTCATGCAAAACAGTGTTTGTGATCAAATAATTTATTGGGCAGTTAATACTAATTTACCTCCCTCAGCCACATAGACATATTCTGAGAATTTATAGTGATGCTACCCTGAGAGATCCAAAGGAAAACAAACATAAAAAAAACCATAATGTGATCTCCCCATTCCTCTAGTTAAACAAATAAGAGCCCTTAGATAGTGCCAAAGAAGGTAGGCATCCGCATGGCCTGGCCTGGTGTGCAGAGCCCAAGCAGGGAGAGGAAGAGATATCTGTGCAGGGAGAAACATCACAGCAGTGCTGGATTGGTTACCTACTACAACTGAATAATGGGAACCAGTTTCCTCTGAGCAGGGAGCTACAAAAATGAACTGGAGATGACTAGAATATACAATGTAGTAGTAGATTAGAATTAATGGTATTGGTATAAACACCTCTATGAATTAGAATTGGAAGCTTAGAAATAAATGTAGATGTAAATGTGTGTATATATGTGTGAGTAAGCAATATGGTGTGTGTGTGTGTTTAAACCTATATCCCCTTGCTTTGTCCACTGAGAGAGCCTGGGACCAGCCCCACCCAATAGCCAAGATCATAACTACAGCAGAGATCTTGGCTTCCAAATATTATTCTCCAGTAAAAGTAACTAGAGTTTCTTGAGAAATGGGTTATTCCAGGACTATGGCAGGGAAAGTACAGGTGATCTTGGAATATCTTGTGGTTGCTGAAAACAAGGAAATCCTCAAAGACTAAGAAGCATATCAAATGAACACAGAAGCTAAATTGAAGGAGTTTCCACCAGCCAAATACGGAACAGTGTGAACATCAAACAATGAGAGCAAATGAAATACATACATTGACAATCTTTGAGTCCATGCTGATATAAATAAATGGATAAATTGAAGAATGGGATATGCACATGGTTTCAAAACATCTCCCTACAAAATACTATTTACTAAGTAACAAAACGTCACTTCACATTGAGGAAATCTTCCAAACAGTGGTTAATCGAGTGATCAAAGTAAACATCAGGGTGCATAAAGAATGAAGCATTACCTCTGTAATATTCCTGCCATAGGTGAATAAGTTGAATCTAATTAATTATCAGGAAACAGCAGATAAACACAAATTGAGGAACATTCTACAAAAAAAAGTAATGTAATCTTCAAAAGTACTGAAGTGCAAGAAAGACTGAGAAACTGTTCCAGACAGAAAGAGACCAAAAACACACCTAAATGCAATGCTTGAATATAAACTGTGTCCTTTTGCTGTAAAGAACATAAAAAGAACAACTGCCAAAATCTGAATGAGACTTTAATTGAAAATGGTAGAAATATGAGGTCTGTCCAGAAGGTATCCAGCCATACAATACAAAAAAATAGAGACATTTACTGAAGAAGATACAAGATACAAGAAACATTGTATGTAGGACAATGATGCCTCAGTTCCCTTCAAAATTAGGCTCCTTGTGACCTCACACAGTTCTCCCATCACCATCAGCTGCCCCGTTGTATTTCACTGAATCTCATCGATAATCTGAAATCTCTCCCCTTTCAAACGTGATTTTAGGGAAAAGTAAGAAGTCGCAGGGTGCCAAATCTGGGCTGCAGGGGGGCTGAGTCACCTGGGTGATTTCATGTTTCACCAAAAAGCTCTGCACAAGATGTGAAGCATAAACGGGTGCATCTTTGTGATGAAGCTGCTGATCACCAGTTGCCTATGGCTCTGACCTTCTGAGTCATCTGAATAGCTCCTGGGGAGGAATGTTCAGGCTTAATGCAAAATTTGATGCGGATTTGTTGTTCTACTCAGTCATTTTGAATGTGATGTCCACCGAGTACTCATGCTTACTCAACAGTGTCTACCACCTCAACAGATTAGTACAGTGAAGTCATCATTGTTTACACAAGCACATTCCAGTCCACTCTCCTTGGCTGCCAGGTTACATCAAAATCATGCAAACCATTCTCATTATATTAACAATGGCTGGACTTTTTCTAGACAGGCCTACCATATATTAATTTCCTGATTTTTATACTTGTATTGCAGTTATGCAGGAAAAATGTCTTTAATAATAGCAAGTGCACACTGAGGTTATTGGGAGTTATGGAGACATCAAGTTGACAACTCAATCAAATAGTTCAGGGGAATAATGGTGGCTATGGACTACAGCGGCAACTTTTCTGTAAGTACAAGATAGTTTCAAAATAAAATTATATATCTAGAAAAAAAGATTCATTTGATTTTTTAAACACATGATTCCTGAAGTTAGCCAGTGTGATAGGTAGTATGCCTTCGAACTGATTTTCCTCAGCAGATACCTGGAGGAACACTTGTGTGAGCAGTCCCATTCAGACCTCTAGTGTATACAAGGAGCTGCACCGACAGGAGAGCTTTCTGAGTTTGGGTCTAAAGCATCTTTTCTGTACCCATACACACAAGTTAGGTGAAAAGGAGAAGGAAGAAAAAGAACTGAATTTAACTACAAGTAGAGAAAACTTTCAGAATCTATGTCAAATTCATCACATCATTGTATAAACAAGAATTAGCCTGATGTAATAAAATGATAGCTTTAATGCTATCATTTAATCTTATCTTTACCTAACTTAAGAAAGAAAACCTAAATATTTAGTATCAACATTGTAGGTATCATTAAATCAAATTAAAAGATGGAAAACACTGATGTTCTTAGAATTTAAGGGCCTTGTTGTGAAGCCAGGATAAGAAGTCACGTTTGGCAGCCCATGACTATCTAAATGGATGCCCATCCTCTCCCCACTACACTAGGTAATTGGCTAGAAAAAAAAAAAAATAGAAGTGATGCTCTGTTCTCCAAGAAGTAAAATGTTCTGGGAAAATTAAGGCAGTCATGGACTGATCAGAATTTGAATAAAAACCAGTTGCCAATACATTTAAGTCATATTTTTCTTTTCATCTTTTACCAAGAAAAAAAATCCCCAGGCAGGTAAGATTGGTTGTTTGGGGTTTATTTTTAATTTTCCAATTACAATTGATATTCAATATTAGTTTTGTGTGTCAGTATGGTGATTAGACATTTGTATAATTTACAAAGTAATCCCCCTGATAAATCTCACACTTATCTGACACCATACATAGTCATTATAATATTATTGACTATATTTCCTATGTGGTACTTTACATCCCCATGACTGTTTTGTAACTGCCAATTTGTACTTCTTAATCCCTTCACCTTTGTCATCCAGCCCTCAACCCCCTCCTATGTAGCAACCATCAAAATGTTCTCTGAAGCTATGAGTTTCTGTTTTGTTTGTTCATCTATTTTATTTTTTACAAAAATAAAATGTGCATACATGGCATTTGTCTCCCTCTGTTTGACTCATTTCACTTAGTATAACACCCTTTAGGTCCATTCATGTTGTCACAAATGGTAAGATTTCACGTTTTTTTTTATGGCTGAGTAAAATCCATGGTATAAATGTACCACTTCTTCTTTCTCTAATTATCCATCATTGGACACTTAGGCTGCTTCCATATCGTGGCTATTGTAAATAATGCTGCAATGAAGGTAGGGATGCATGTATCTTCTCAAATTAGTGTTTTGAATTCTTCAGATACATATCCAGAAGTGGGATTGCTGGGTCACATAGTAGTTCTATTTTTAATTTTTTGAGGAACCTCTGTACCGTTTTCCACAGTGGCTGCACCTGTCTGCAGTCCCACCAACAGGGCACAAGTGTTCCCTTTTCTCTACATCCTCTCCAACACTTGTTGTTTCTTAATTTATTGATGACAGCCATTCTGACACATGTGAGGTGATACCTTACTGTCATTTTAATTTGCATTTCTCTGATGATTAGTAACATTGAGCATCTTTTCATATGCCTATTGGCCATCTGTATGTCCTCTTTGGAGAAGTGTCTACTCATTCAGGTTCTGTGCTCATTGTAGAATTTGTTGTTGAATAGTCTTCTAAAATTTATCCTTGACTTATCAATATATATTACTTTAATGCCTCTCTGCTCACTCTACATAAGTAGCTTTGTTAATTGCAACACCACAACCCAAGGCGCTATTTTGTAAGTGGAAGCAGTAAGTTATTGATAGCCTAACAAATTCATTCAATATCTACACTGCTTATTCAAAAAAGTTCAACGTGTTGACTGATTATGAAAATAAATCTTCTTGTTTTTCCTTGTTTTCAAATATGATACTTATGAGTTTAATCAAGGGGTCAGGAAAGACAGAGGGAACCAGAAAACAAAACAGTATCAATGACTAACATTTCCCATTCTCTGCTAAGGCTTGTCTTATCTGAAGCTTGTAAATTTGTTTAATCTTTTCCATCTTCTCTGGGTAAAGAGAGCCCGGAAAATCCTAGTCATTCCACAGTAACTGTCAGTGGGATTTTCCATAACTATCTGAATGCAAAATAAAAATCTTAAGAAGTTGATCCAATTCTAAAACTTACTTCTCAACTTACGAATAAATATGAAGAGACAACCCATCCGTATTTTCTTCAAATAACATCTGGTTTCTTGGCCAGACTGCTAATACCTGAAAAAGTTCCTGAGTTTGTTTCAACCAATCTACATTTAAAGTGTTTTAAAATGCATTTATGCTTTAAACATTCTTTTCTGCACCTGATTTAAGGCCAGAGAATGGACTGTGAGTCAGAACCTTGCCAAGAAATTGGAAAAGGGGAATAAAATTGTCTTCTAAATGTTAAACTGTGAAATCAATTGATGGACCAGGGCAGGGAAATAAGAAAATACCACATGGAACAAAAAAGCTTCTAGGCCAGCAAGGTTTAGTGTGGCCCCACCAAAGATACCATACACACATCTAAAGACCATATAGGCCAACCAAGGAGCTATAGAAGAAGGGCTGCTAAGACAGACCTGCGTAGACTCCACCAAGGCTCTGTGCAGAGTCGAAGGAATCTGGACCAACAATAAGCCAGTGACACAGCATCTCTATGGTGAAAATGAGTGCATCATTTCATCTTAGCCAGATTTCTCTGAGTTGGCCTGTGTTATTCATGATGGAAAGCTCAATATTGAGCATACAGCCTAGTCTAGAGCAGGCAAACGTTAGATTCAGTGAATTTGTTCCAGCTCTTTGCTCACAATCTCCTGATTATAATTTGGCTCCCATACAGTTCTGCCTACAGGGATAAAATGACCTAGTCTTGTGGATTTGAGAATTCTGGCCCCATGCCAGCTACAGCACTCATTGAAATATACAGTTTAGCATTTGGGCTTGCTTACTCCACTCAGCTCCCAAAGGAAGGGCCCTTGAGTACCCTGAGGGATTAGGTTTCTGAGCCCACAGGGCTGGCAGCGAGTCTCTGGGCCACGGTAAATTCATCAGGGTTGTGACGATGATGGTGGTGACAGGGACCACCATGGCCATTGCTGAACAACCTCTATGTGTCAGACACTGCGTTGCATGCTCTACACACTTGAACCCATTTAATCCCTACAACAATCAAGTGAGGCATTATTGGTATTCCTATTTTGTAAATGAGGAACCTAAGGCTCTGGAAGTTTTAGTAACTTATCCAGAGACCCGCATTAGAAATCTGGACTCAGACCCAGATTTGTCTGACTCTAAAGCTTAGTCTCATAAATTTTGAAAATACTGCCTCTGGGGGATGAGCTCTATCCTTCTCCTGGCCGCACTCCTCTGCTTCAACAGTGTGCTTTGGGCCATCCAGTCCATCTTCAGCATGAGTATTCATCGATACACCACTACCCTCCCAGCCTGCACACCAATGCACATAAAGAGTACCAATCAACCTCTAACCAGAAGTTCAGAAAGCCAAACCCTATCTCAGTGAACAGTATCACCATCGCCATCTATTCCATGCCATCGTATGGTTAGCTTCAGAAACCAAATGATGCTTCCTCCTATCACCACCTCAGCCACACACTACTGAATCATTTGCACATCCTTCACTAAACCTCTTCAACACTTCCCTAGTGTGTCCACTTCTCACTATCACCATTGCTACTGCCTGTCTTTCACCTGGACCTCTATAAAAGTCTTCTGAGCATGTTCTTTCCACTCCTGCTCTCCTTCATTCTCAACCATGCGTCTAGTGATCTCTATATTATCCGATCATGGCATTTCACTATTTAGAAATCCTTCAGTGGACCCCCAACCTCTTGTCATACTCCATGCTTCAGTTCTAACAGTGATAGGCCTACAGTTTGGGGAATATACTCGGCAATGTCTGCTCCAGGATGACACACAAGCCAAGCCTGGAATACACTCGCATCTCCCTGAACCATTCTTCCCTCCACACCTCCTCTGGTCAGCTTATACAGGAGCTTTGGGGCTCACTCATGTTTCACCTTCTCCAGGAAGCCTGGGTTAGGTGCCCATCTGAGGCATCCCATCACATGCAACTCACCCCTCATCTCCCTCTATGGAAATTTTTTACTGATGTGACTCCAGCCCCAGACTATGACCTCCCTGAAGCCCAGGACCCACTCTGTTTATAAACAGTGCCACACACACACAAACACACACACACGTGCATGTAGAATGAATGAGTGAGCACAAACAAGAAGCTGGTATATGACAGGTGTAAAAATCTACCCTGCCTCTTCAAGTCCTGGCTGTGTGATCTTGTTTCATCTTCCTAGACCTCAGATTCTCTGTAAAATAAGGGTCATAAATCTTACACTGTCAAGTCCTTATGAGATTTAAACCAAATCACGTAATATGTGGAAAGTCCTCAGCACCATGCTTGGTATGTAGCATGTTCAAATTTTGGTTGTTACTATTACTATTACTATTTCCTTAGAGATCTAACAAGAAAACATTCATGTTCTTGAAAGGCCTCACAGATATTCCCAGACCCCAAGATGACTCGGCTGCACCTGGCCTCCTCAGCACTCATGTTTTACATTTGATAATGCATTATCTTGTATGCTTGAAAGTACTGCTTTGAAAGGATCCCATATTTTCTCCCAGTTGTCTAATACTCAACGAAAGCTTTTAGGTGAATTTGATACCAAGATTTGCTGCAGATGTTACTCCCCACTGGGGCTTTAGACCGTGGACATTCCTATGGCTCCTCCTCCTGATGAGGCAGATGCCACACAGGAAAACTAATATAACCTGAGAGGAGCACACAGAGAAATGGGAAGACTGGGAAACCGACAGGTGGCGATCCCAAAATAGAAACCAGGGCTTAAAGGGGTCAGAAGTAAGACAGGTCTCAGAAAGGCATGTCCTTTGTGACAACGGATATGGAAAGGTGAATTATACCCCAGTGGTTAAAAATATATACACGAAGTATAGCCCTCTGATGGAATATTGTGCCGCCATTAAAAATAGATAGGAAGCCAACTAATGAAATAGCAAATGACACATAAGACATTGTTATATAAAAAAGATACAGGTAATATAAAGATACAATTTTTGATCCAAGTATGTAAAACTTGCTTTTAAAAAATTTAAGGGAGTAGACCAAAATTTTAATAGTTGTAGCAGGGTGATGAATTTGTGGGCGATGTTTTCTTTGGTCGATTCCCCCACTTTTTGTAGTGTTTTCATATCCTTTAAAATGTAAAGCCTAATTCTTTAAAAATATGTGCTCTCAGTGCTTCCCTCGCAGATGGTTCCCGGAAGAAATGCGGCAGTGCAGAAGACATGCCCTGGGCTGAACGACGCTCCAAGAACCTCAGGCCTGGGCACGGGGGCGCGGGCTGTGTGATGCGGCTCCTGCCGGGTTCCTTTTTCGCCAGCCACCGCCCCACTAGGTCTCCTTTAGTGCCTGAGGACAGGCCGCCCTCGGTTGGCCAGCCCCTCCACCCACTACCTCGGTGTGATCCTCCTGGTGAAGTCCCTCTTTGGCAGGAGGGAGGCGCAGCTAATAGCTGGAAATCAAGAGCCCTGGAGCAGCCCCCAAAGCTTTACCTTACCGAGCCCGCCCCGCCCCCAATCCCCGCGTACCTCTTGCAGGGAATGAGCGCCTTCCTCTCGTCCAGCACCCGCACGCGCTGGTTGAGCCCGTCGTAGGAGAGCAGGGCGCGGCTGTTGCGCCCGCTGCTCTGCTGGTACAGCACCTGGCGCCCCTCCCACTGCTGCGGCGCCTGGCAAGGGCGCGGCGTTCCCGGAGACCCCCAGTTTCCCGCTCGCAGCGCTGCTGCCCCTAGCCCGCAGAGGCCGCCCAGTACCCAAACCCAGAGGCCGCCCAGCAGCCAGGCGCCCAGGGGCCCCCCGGCCCGGCGGAGGGGAGCGCGCCCAGACATCGCAGTCTACCACGCCCGCCAACCCCCGAAGGCCAGTCGGAGCCCGAGGGGCAGCTGCGGGTGGCTCTCCCGCGCTGTGCCGGAACGCTGTCTCGGCCAATTTGCTGTGTGTTCCCGTGACCGCCTGCCTCTAAAGCTGCTGGGATCCAGACGTGTGAGACCAGGAACCGGGTCCAGGGGCCTGTGAAGGCTTTGGTGAAGCGCGCAGGAGCTATTTCTGCCCGGGCTGCTGCCCACTGCAGCTTCGGCTTTCACTTGCTCTCTGCTGCCAACAGGAAATGCAGTGGCAGTGGTGCCACTAGCATCCTGAAGTGCATCTGCGTAGGGGGAGGGGATGGTGAGAAGGGATAGGTTTCTCCAATAACTTAAGGGATCAGCAGGTAACCCACACACTGGGGGCCAAAGTCAAGGTCAGGAAAGCAGTGCTGCTGCGCTTGTTATTATGCGCCACATGCCTTCCCCTTTTGCTAAAACTCCTATCTTCTTCCACCAAATTAAAAATGTAAAGAAGGGTCCCTTGCCGAAGAAATGACACCAATCACTCATCATAGGCACACCCCAATTCCTGCTCTCAGCACAGAGCCTAGGGAACTAGGGGATAGGCCCTTGGCCTTAGCCTGAGGAGTCAGGGACATTGCCTCCACGGCACACTTGCAGTGACACTGCTGCCCTCCTGCATCACCTGACAATACCTCAAGCCTAGACATGTGTGGGTCCGGGAGTTTGGCATCTTCAAGGACAAAGTTAATTGGGTTTATGGTTTATGTCTATGTAATGTTAGGATCTATAATGTGGAATCAAGAAAAAAGAAGCAACTTTTTAAAAAGACGCTTGCTTTCCAAGTTTATAGCATGTTTTACGTTGATCTGCATCTCAGGGATGAGGGGGAGTGAGCCAGGTGAAAGTGGGAGAGAATATTTCCAGATGAAAGACATGGGGACAAAAGAAAATGAGTGTAATGTCGGGGTTCAATTACAAGGCAGAGGGCAACAAGGAGCCAGCTCACTCAGGGCCTTGAAAGCCATTCTAAAGATTTAGCGTTAATTATGAGGGTGGTAGGAGCCATGGATAAATTCAAAGCTAGGGAGAGGCATCGGCAGGTATACATGCCTTAGGGAGCTCACTCAGGTGCCACTGTAGAGAACAGGTAGGGCAAGGCAGAAGGAGGGAAGAAGATGCTGTCATAGTCCAGACAAGAGATACTGTCAGAAGTGAGGTGGTGGTGGCCAGAATGCAGAGGGTGGAACAGAGTGAACTATGGAGGATTTAGACCCAGAGAGAGAGAGTTCTGGTTTGGGGCCACTGGAATTCTAATAGTCTCAAGCTAGAAAAGATAAAAGCAGTTTAGAATTGGTGGATTTTGAGGTGATTATGGGATGTGTAGGTGGAAACAGCCCAGAGACAGTTGAATAAGCACTTCCAGAGACCAGCAGGGGTAAGGGTCTGGATGGGAAACCATTGGCATCTAGGTCATCAGTGAAGCCAAAGAATAGAACAGTGGCAATCCACCCAGGGTGACTTTGTCCCCCAGGGAACAGTTGGCAAATCACCAGAGAGAAGCTAGTGACCAAGGCAACCAACTCAGTTATACAAGCTTTTGACAAATCGGTGTCAAGCATGGACTAATGGATTGAGTGCTAAAGCAGGACCTGAAAAGGGAAGTGGGTTGACAGAATGTCCTGATGAATCCCTCAGGGCTCCTCCTCTCCCTGGCTTGAAACACTAGCCACAGACTACCACCTGACATAATGGGATGACTGAAGAGCTTTGTAGAGAAGAACTCTTAACTTCTCACCTTTTCTTAAAAGACATGCCATGGAGAACATCAAGGAAGCTCTTGAAATGTGAACCGGTATTTGCATAGTTAAACAAATGCAGCAGCTTCAAACTGGCTGCATACATATGAACCCTCTCGAAGTTTTCCCTCCTCAACCAGCTCACAGGAAAAGGGCAGGCAGTTTAGTGCTTTCTCAAAACTTTGTTTTCTTCCTTCGTAGGAACTCAGGTTGAAAATCTTTTTCACTAAGCCAGGGATTTAGTTTCTTTGGACTTACTGCAGGAAATACTTGAAATCTCATTGGGCACACCCCTTTGCTTGCTATCTCACTAGCTTGGGTTGGCATTTTTGAAGCTCGGGATCTGTCTTATAGAAAACTGCAATACCCCTCTGGACTGGCTGGGGATTCCTCTAAATAAAACTGGACTCCTGGGGTGAATCCTGAAATACATTTGTCTCATTTACCCATTAAACTTACATGCTTAGTTCATGCTCTTCCACCTCCCTCCTCCCACAATAAGATAATGCATTTAAGGCACTTGGCACCATGCCTAGCCCATTGTAAATGCTCAATAAATGTCAGTTGTGCTTTTTATTCCTTGGGCTGTTTAGTCCTCAGTCCTGATTAGAGGTAAAACTTGGTGGTTCTAAGTTTTGGAGAGAAAAGCCAGTCTGCCTTAAGTTCAGATTTCCAATGAAATTCTGTCTTTAAAGATTAACATTCAGAGAAGACGTTTTTCATATTCTAATGCCCTGAGAAAATAACATATACCAGCAATCTTACTGCCCGAAGATCCATGTATCCTTGCAAAGATAATGCTGCCCTTTTCTGTACATAACTGAGCCAGCAGTGGTTTTACCACCTCTTCTTCATCAAAATAAGATAAAATAAAAAAACAAAGCATGCATAATTGTTTTCCATGGTACATAGCTTCTTACTCAATTTAAATAACAGTTTCCAAGCACATTAAAAATCGCTGGATTGGAATCACTTGTCTTGAAGGGGAAAAAATCTTTCAGGCTGTGGTATCCAGACTTTTCTTTATTTTCTCCTGGGTTTCATTTACGTTGCAGAGAGGAATAGGGAGTTAAAAGAAGATAGGGGGAAAGTTGGTAGATGGAAGATATTTCTCAAACTAAAAGATGCAATTGCATCTTCAGGCAGTTCTGTTCCTAGAGCAGGAATAGACCAAATGCCGTTCTGGAAAAACCGTAGCCCAAACTAGCGTCTATTTGCCACTACAATAACAACAAAACAAACTCCATACAACATGCTGGGGGATGGGGTGGTTTGTTTACATAACGTGTCCACCCTCTTCCAGCAATTACTACCGCACTCTCTCATCCCAAACAATCTCACTACACAGCGCTTCTCATGCCCCCTCCTGGAGGAAGCAAGTATTTTTCAGAATTAAAGGGCAGCAGAAGTTCCCAGTACCCTCCAACTGTATACTTGCATAAGACGCAAAGTTCAGCTTTGACTCAAAAGAGCGTCTTTTCCTCTCTTGAAGTGCACTCTTGCACCTTTTTGGGTCCGGTGTCGAAAACGACTGTCAAAGACTTTTTCTTGGTCCGAGGAGAAGGGACTAGCCAGACCAAAAAGGTGGGACTTCGGGGGAATGCCGGATTTCAGCCCAGGGCTGCGGCCCAGAGGAGATGATGTCACCGCTTCTGCAAAGAGAGAACTGGGGGTGGAGCGGCGGAGGGGGTAAAGGGGGGAGCCCTTGCCGCGCCTGCAACTGCCAAGGGAGCGTTAGAAGCCCACGTCAGGGGAGGTATCAGGATAAATAGGGTCCCGCAATGGCCGTGGCTGGCTGCGCTTGGAACTGCCGGGTCCGGGGCTGGAGCTGCCCGTCCGGGTTCAAGCCCCGGAGGCTGAGGGCTGGCGTTGCTGGTGCACCGTGCTCCAGACGGTGGACTTCTCCCTTCAGCCCCAGCAGCTTCGCGTCGCTGCTTACGGGAGTTTGGGGAGCCCTGTGCCCTAAAGGACTTTCTCCTCGGAGAGGGGAGAGAGAAAGATTCAAAGGAGGGAGAGAAGAGAAGGGACCTTTCTGCCTGGGGTCGCAGCACAGGAGGACAGTGTCATGCTTCTCTACGTCTTGGCCGCGCTATGCCTGTGGCTGCGCCTGGCCCTAGGCGTGCGTGGCGCTCCCTGCGAGGCGGTGCGCATCCCCATGTGCCGCCACATGCCCTGGAACATCACGCGGATGCCCAACCACCTGCACCACAGCACGCAGGAGAACGCGATCCTGGCCATTGAGCAGTACGAGGAGCTGGTGGACGTAAACTGCAGCGCCGTGCTGCGCTTCTTCCTCTGCGCCATGTACGCTCCCATCTGCACCTTGGAGTTCCTGCACGACCCCATCAGGCCGTGTAAGTCGGTGTGCCAGCGAGCGCGCGACGACTGCGAGCCCCTCATGAAGATATATAACCACAGCTGGCCCGAGAGCCTAGCCTGCGACGACCTGCCAGTCTACGACCGCGGAGTGTGTATCTCACCGGAGGCCATCGTCACTGACCTGCCGGAGGGTGAGGCCTGGGGAAGGACTGAGGGGGCGAGGAGCCACCGTTGGCTTTCGCTGCCATGTGAGAACCATGCTGTCACACCTACAGCTGCCTGCCTGTTGTCTGTCAGCCCCCCCCCCCCCATCCCTCTTCTGAGGGCTGGAGGAGTTGGGAAGGGCTGGTGACTTTGCTTCTGGAAGAGTCTGATTTCTCGATAGGAAGAACATGTCCCATAAAGGGAAGAGGGATTTTGCTTACAAAGGGAGTCATTGGGGACAGTTTCACTTACAGTAATAACAGGATAGGAATCGCAGCTGTAGGAAACAGGTATATAGGCCTTATGGTGGGTCTGAGCCAGCGTTAAGCTCTCTACTGGTATCATTTAATCTTTAAAATCTTTAATGCAACCCCACCAGGATTCTCGATTTAAAGTTAGCCCTTGAAAGCTCTTTTTGGAAAAGCATTTCCAGCCATCACTCCCCAGCCACCAGCACCGCAGACTAAATGTAGTCGCCCTGGAAGATTGTGATGTCTGTTTCATGGTCTTTGACCAGGAGCCAACGTCTGTGGCATCTTAGTTAACTGGGTCTCATCTTTCACTTCCTTCTTTTCTCTTTGGTCATTTTTCTGTTTTTGTTTTTGTTTTTCTTTTCCCCTAGGAAGAAGGAGCAGGCTTAAATCCATTTGTTGATGTAAAACCTACGAATATTTTTGCATTCTTTTATACCTGACCCAGACTGCTGCACATTTGAAGGGATTGTGGTGTAGTTTCTCAAGTTACGTGTACCTCACAGCATCGCCCAAAATATGAAGAAAGAGAAGTAAAGTGAAGGGAAAGATTGAAACTCCTCTCTAATTCAGTTTTAGAGAAAATCTATCTCTTGCTTAGATTATATTAATGATAAAGGATTGTGCTTGTGTTGGATTACACGGCTGTGGACTTTCTGCGTTGCAAAGTGTAAGATGGGGATTAGGAAACACTCTAGTTATTTTGATTAGTGGAAGCTGTTGGCATATAAGATCAACATTTTAAATGGAGTTGAAAAAGAATGACGTAATTTGTCCAGGTTGGCTGCACGTGTCAGGAAGGTTAAGTGGATGTGCATTCACATCAGTTCGTGCTGGAGAGGCAGCCTCTCCTGGAAGTCTTTCCTACGCCCAGGGCCATCTGTGTCAAAGTAGTTGACAGTCACATTATTTTTTTTGTGACTCTGTATTAGTTTTTGTCTCTGGATGGTTTCTTATGCCAGCTGGGTGAACAGACCAAATCACTGGCCACACCATGTGACCCTGTATGTGTTTCAGATGCTAAGTGGATAGATATTACACCAGACATGATGGTACAAGAAAGGCCTCTTGACATTGACTGTAAACGCCTAAGCCCAGGTGAGTTCTTTGTCCTCAATGCTCAGTTTCCTTCTCCCCAGAATGGTTTCTCCGAATCCTTTTTCAACATTTTGTTTCTTTCTTGTCTTCTTTAGACCGGTGCAAATGCAGAAAAGTGAAGCCAACTCTGGCAACATATCTGAGCAAAAACTACAGTTATGGTAAGTTATCTAATGAGACCATTCTCTTTGGGACTTGGCACATTCCAAAGCCAGATCTGCTGGTCATAAAGTAAAACAAGAGGTTTGGTGATTTTTCTGGTTAACTGTGAGGGTTTCACATGGCATAATAACAACTGTAAAATTTCTTGCTTTTCTGGGTAAATCAAGTAAATACAAAAGTAAATTATTCAGATGAGACCAGTGATGTGGCTCAGTTGCAAGTTTGACATCATGGTCCTTCTTGTCTCAGTGAGAGGTCCTGCTCAGCCAACACAGCAAACCCCACTTGTTCTGGTTGTAAGATCTTGTTGCTACAGGAAGGATGGGCGAGGGATCCATGGGTTTGGTTATCTTAGGCCCAGGGACCGAGTAATTAAGATCTGCCCCTGTATCTTTTTACTTATAAATAGCTATGAATATTTAACATATTAAAGAAGCTGTAGAAATGTGTTAATCACAAGAGCCATGGCTACAATTATTGACATAGCTTAAATGCCCTCTTCTGTTTTATTTGAAAAAACACAAAACCAGTCAGCACTTTCTTTGAAGAATAAGTCATTCTATTTTGAATGTTTTAAGTAAATTTAATTCTACTATCATTATTTAAAAGTAAATTTAATTAAAAATATGTTTTTATTTTAAAATATCCATTTGGGCTATTTTATGTTTCTTTGAATTCCTTAAATAATTTTGCTGAAATAACAAAAACTGTTTTGGGGAAAAATGTTCATTTTATTCACTAACTTAGTTTCTATATTTGGAGTGATATTTTATATCATAAGAATCTTTATACTATATACACAGATGAAAGTAAGAAAATCATGGCTATATTAAAGCCTGAAAAAATGACCTTCCTTTTAGGTTGTCATATTTGAGAATCATCATAACTAATGTAGGTAATTCAACCAAAAAATACTTTGTTTTCTATTAGCTTTTTGCTGCTGTTTAAAACCTTTCTATGTAGATATACTCATGTTGTCTTAATCTGATCTACTTAATCCGTTCATCTGAGTTTTACTCTCATGCCGTTCTCTGGGGTGTCGTGGCCTCATAACTACTTTGATGATGAAGCCGTTTCTATTTAAATCCTTTGACTTCTTCATCAACTAGCTTCCAAGGATGGAATCCAAGATAGATCCATACTAGTCTGATTAGAACTCCATGGCAGACAGCAATAGCAAGGGACCAAAAGAACAAGAATTTAAAGCTTGATCAGACATGGTAACATAAACAGCCATCTGTAATAACAGTTCTACCCCTACTCACCACAGACCTCACTTTGACAGTGTGGGAAATTTAAGGAATGAGAACAGTGATCTGCAGAGACTCCTCCCAATCTAAAATGTTTTGACTCTAATGACTAACACTGGAACAGAGGAAGTTCAAGCCTCAGATGGGTAACTGAACTGTATTAACTCTAAGTTGGCTTCTGATTCTGAGAATATATGATTCTTACTTCAAATATCACCAGGTAGATTATAAACAAATATTTATATCTATGAAATTTTTATTGATAGTCTTATGTAACTAAATTTCCTAACATGTTTTTGACAAAAAAAAGAAAAGAAGAAGAAGAGAACACCTAATTTTAGGACTATAGAATTTTAGGGCTCAGAAGGACCTATGGAATTCTCTAATCAAAGCCTATCTATTGCCCATGAGCACTGACCCAAATAAGCCTGCTTGTCAATTTACTTGCATGTCTTGCAGCATGATTCAGAACTTTCAAGACAATGTTGACAGTATGTGAGGCCTTATATTTAGCATGGGATTGTGGGCTTTTTCTCTGTATTTGGGCAACTTGGACATGACCATAATTACAGGACTGATTCTTTAAGAGAGGCTCAGGAGTTAGCATGAATATACCATCCCTATTTTCCTCCAAAGACTTCAACAACACTTATATTGATTTTTAAATTTCAGTCATCCATGCCAAAATAAAAGCTGTACAGAGGAGTGGCTGTAATGAAGTAACAACAGTGGTGGATGTGAAAGAGATCTTCAAGTCCTTATCACCCATCCCTCGAACTCAAGTCCCACTCATTACGAATTCTTCTTGCCAGTGTCCTCACATCCTACCCCATCAAGATGTTCTCATCATGTGTTATGAGTGGCGCTCACGGTAGGCATGGGGCGGGTAGAAGAAACTGCAACAAGGCTTACAGAAATATGAGCCCTATTTAGTAGTCATGGTTAAAAAAATGGTACCAGCTTTATAAAAAGCTATTTTAATAGATGCCATTGTTGGGATAACATATATCTTAAATATTAATTCATAGAATTAAGAAAAGTAGAATATGAGTTTTTGAATAGAATCTTTAAAAATGAAATTCAGAATTTATTAAATGATCTCAAAAATGTATAGGAAGATAAATTGAGTAAAACCAATTCATTTCAAATCATTCAAATCAATCTTACTGCGGTAAACACTGAATTTTTTAAGGTCTCTTTAATAACTTACAGATCAAGTAAAGATGGCCACTTGGGACTGCAGTTCGACACTTTTTTTGTTATATACACTTAGTTTACAATTTTTGCTACAGTATTACACACACATGCTCACAAACATATATACTCATATCCCTAGCTGAAAGTGTGTCTCCCCACATTTCTTTTCTTAGCATATTTTTACATGTCAGTATATTCCTTATAACATAAAAATCAAACACTTCAGCACAGATTCCAGGATGAGCCCAATATTTGCTGTAATATACTTCTCCAGCAAAATTATTCATTTTTTATAATAGGTCCTCCTTTTGATTCTCTGTCATTATTGCTTATCTGTTTGTTCCTTCTAGATACAGCTCAAGACTCTATTTCTCAAAAAAAAGAAATCGAAAATTGACCTCCTTTGAAAACTTTCTTGTTCTGTACTCTATCAGTACTTGGGTACCCTCCTCATACCACAAAGAGCACCTTGTGTTCTTGGTTTTAAAGCTGTTCTACTTATATCTTGGCCCTCTAAAGAAGCTGAATGAATGAATGTTGAATAATATTTCTGAGCTTATCTCTTGCATGGTATTTGTATCATCTACAGTATTAGATGCAGTTCTGAAGATGTACCATGTTGCTAGTCATTAAATTCTATTAGACAAATGAATGGATTATAAATAAATTAAATTTCCCAAGTTAGTTTCTAAATTTAGTGTCATTCTGATCAAAATCCCAAAAGAAATTTGTGGACAATTGGAATTTATGTATTCACAAATGATGCTAATGGGCATTGGGAAGAATAAACTAGTAAGAGCATGTAAAGAATATAATGAAAATAGAGGGATGAGAGGAAATCTGCTTTATAAGACATTCAAATTGGTATAATACTACACTTGTTAAAACCATGTGGTACAAGAGTAGACATAAAGATAAATAAAGCAGAGGCAAAAGTCTTGAAACAGATTCTGGTGCATAACCTATATTATGTAAGCAAAATGGCAAGTCAATGGAAAATAAAAATATTTTTATTTGGAAAATGTTAATTTCACTTTATACTCTAAAATATATTTCAAATATATTAAAGAGATTAAATATTTAAATACTTAATCAAAGAAGATAAAATTAAGTAAATGTATGATATCTGAATGGAAAAATACTTTGTAAACATGAAAGTAATGTCAGATATTACAAGGGAAATAAATTTAAAAAAAGAAATTACTAGGGAAAATGTCAGTATACATATTTGACCACACATTAGCATGTATATTAGAATCACAAATAAAAACAGAAAGACAGAGAATGGGCGGGGGGGCGGAATGGAGACAACTGTATTTGAAAACAGTAAAAAAAAAATAAATAGAAAGACAAAAATTGAGAAAATACAACAGGTATGACAAAAGAATGGTAATCCTACTCTCTAAAGATTTCATATAAGTTAATGTTTAAAACATCAAGCTTCCAACATAGAAATACAGGTGCATAAAACTTTTTTATTTTATTATATTGTATAGCTATTACAGTCATGCCTGATTTTTCTCCCTTTGCCCGCCTCTACCCAGCCCCACCCTTCCTGCCCTCGGGCAATCCCTATATGTTGTCAGCGTGCATGGGTCATGAAAATGTGTTCTTTGGCTAATCCCTTAACCTTCTTTTACTCAGTCCGCCCCTCCCGCCTCTCCAAAAGCTGCCAGTCTGTTCCCTGCATCCACATTTCTATTTCTATTTTGTTCATTAGGTTATTTTTTTATTATATTCCACATATAAGTGAGATCATATGGTATTTGCCTTCACTTAATGGCTTATTTCACTTTGTATGCATACATCTATAGAGACAAGATCCACAAGAAATGCAACTAGTAAATAAAACATTCAAAAATTTTATATCCTTAATTCTCCCATCCAAATAAAGACAAGATTTAATTTTTACTTAGTCTTAATGTTAGTGAATTGAATGAACATTGAATCATTTTGAAAACACATATACACAAAAAACATATATACACAATGCATAGTGCCAGACTGTTTTCATTATATTTATATATATGTGTGTATATATATATATATATATATATAGAGAGAGAGAGAGAGAGAGAGAGGGAGAGAGAGAGAGAGAGAGAGAGAGAGAGGCAGGGAGGGAGGGAGAGAAAGAGAAATAGAATATTTTATAGATATTCATAGTTGTAATATTATTTGGTTATTAAAGTTATATTTTTGAGTCCTAATTATATCAGAGAATGCATACAGGGTGGAGCAAAAGTAGGTTTATAGTTGTGAGTACACAAAACACAAAATTTATTCTTGTATTATTATTAATTATTGTGTTATTTTCCATATGAACAAATGTAAACCTACTTCTGTCCACCCTGTATAATACAATGATAAAAATAAAGGTACAGTATGATCTAAATATACAGTATGGCCTATAATATAGAGAAATATATAGTAAATAGAAATAAATAAAAATAAAGAATAACTTCTACATGAGAAAAAATAAAATATGTATATAGGTATAAGGAATAATGAATAGATATATCAACAGAATATAAATGGTGGATTGTGAGGTTATTGAAGATTTTTTTTTAATTTTTGCAGTTTTAAACTTCTTACTTTCATAACCAGAAGTTTCTTATTAAGATAAATTACTCTTTTTCAGGATGATGCTTCTTGAAAATTGTTTAGTTGAAAAATGGAGAGACCAGCTTAGTAAAAGATCCATAGTAAGTATAATTAGCAATACTGGGAATATGGATGTAAGTGCATGTAAAGAAATTTTGTAGAATTTAGGAATTCTTCTCATTCTTTTGAAAAGGTAGTTATGAGTATAACTATTCTTACTTGGAATTTTTATTATAAATCTCTCTCAACTTCAAAGTCAATTTGGTCGCATTCAATACTAACCTATTGGTTATTTCCAGATTAAATTAGTTTTTTGGTTTCTTTGTTATATTACATTTCATTGTTTTAGCATCAGGTCCTTGAGCAGAATTAATGTCCAGAGGGATTAAAACAGACATATGTTTTATTCACACATGCAGGGGTGTGAATACCTAATTCTAAAACTCATCCTATCACTGTACCAAGCAGAATCTTTCCCTGTATTTAAAATAATTTTAAGATTTTTATCAAAATAAATCATATACAAAAAGTAACTATTTTGTATTTTGTACTATCCATGATTTAAGTGGTAATATCATAAACATACTGGTAATTCAGTTAGAGGAGTTAGAATAATTGTTGCCCAGACATGTGAAGTCACACTAGAACCTAGGAAATAAAGTCGTTGGTTTGAAATTTTTTAAATATCTCCTCTTCTGAAAATGTGTTTAGATATGTTCAGGAGGATTTATTTTAAGGTTCACAAAGGTATTGCCAATGCCTATGATTTCTTCGCATAGAAACACTAGGTTAATGGGAGATTGTATGTTAATACTGAGTTATGTAACACAGCTTCTGCTACTCAGGCATTTCTGAATAAAAGAACCAAACACTGCTGTTTTATCTGAGCTAAAAACTTATGAGTTGCTCAAGAGTATGCCTCAGTGTTACTAGACAGAAAATTCTGGAAAAATTAGCTATCTAGTTTCCAAGACTGCAATAGATTAGAAGCATCAGTGAAGAAGTTAAGTCCACCATAAGGACATGAAAGGAAAGAAAGCTTTCAAGAATCAGCTGTTTGGACCATTTACTTTTGCAACAAACATTACAATATACTCAGTAAGAATTTGAAAGTACTACCACACAATAGTTATGTATAGTAATGAGTTTATTACTTAGAACACCTTAGGAGGGTGGGGACAAGGTTTTCCATTTCATTGTATTTCTCGTGCCTGGAAGAATGCTTGGCCCACGGTTGTGCTCAAACTCTGCTGATTGAGATACAGTCTAACAAAGTAGGGACGTGTGTGTTAAATAAAAAGTAATGTCTGTTTAAATGGACTCCCTTTTTCATTTTTTCTTATATGCAGCTATTTAAATAAATGCTATTTATTTCTGTTCTGTATAGTAAGTCCTTTTCTATCAAGGAATCTTGGCTGTCCAGAGTGACACATTTCCCATCAGGTCCGGATAGCTAACGCTGAGTGGGTTACCAGGTGTGGGTGGCACTTCTTCTATTAGATGTGAGAGAATTAAGTGAATCTATAAGTGTGGGGAGAGGCCCCTGATTACTGGTGAGGCTGGATTAATTTCTGCTTTTAGCCATGTTAACCCTTTGTAGAAGGCTTTGCTATGTAGGAATGTTGCATTAGTGGGCCAATGGGAAAAATTGAATGAGTTAGGGCCTTGGGCTCTGGAGCCAGACTGGTGAATTTGAATTCTACCTCTGACATTTATCACCTGTGTGACCTTCTGCAAATACCCTTGGTGTGCTTGTTTCCTGGTCGTGACAATGGTGCACCCCTAGAAGGGCTGTAGTGAGTTTCAATGAAATGAGTGCATGTCAAACTTCATCATATATTCAGCACTTTCCAAAGTCTCTGGTACATGATAAGTGCTCAACAATGTAGAGTAGCTATTGTAACCTTTGTCATGATTTGTATGTAACAGTGGAAAAATTTCATTAGTTCTGGTATTAGATTAATAGCATGAAGGGGTGAGATGTACTTGACAGTCATGTTTACAAATGCCTCCCAGCAGTGGGAAGAGAGGCTGCGGGAACAGCAGAGAACAATCCAGGACAAGAAGCGAACAGCCGCGCGCACCAGTCGTAGTAATCCTCCGAAACCAAAGGAAAAGCCACCTGCTCCCAAACCAGCCATCCCCAAGAAGAACATTAAAGCTAGGAGTGCCCAAAAGAGAACAAACCCGAAAAGAGTGTAAGCTATCTGCTTTATAAAACGGAGACTTCCTCTCAGGATGAGGCCAGGCATTGCCCAGACAGCCTGTGGAAGGCCACACACCCCTTGTCTTAAGGACAGTACTCTGTAGACACATCCCGCAGCATTTTTCTTAATGATGTGCTTCAGTTTTTCCTTTTTAAGCCACTACAAGCCATAGCAGTAGGAATGCCCTTTGGTATGGAAGGTATACAAAAGCTGATCAAAAAAAGGTGTATCGTGTTCAAAGGAGCCTGTGTGCACACTACGAGAGCTCCATGTGGGAAGAAAACAGGCTTTTGTTCTTTCAGCCTGACTTCGTATGTGCGTGGTAAAATAAATGCCATATTGCAGACAAAGCACCTAATTTGTTTACAATATGTTTTCTATGAGTTTTGTAGTTAGAATCTTAGCAATGTTTAAAAATGAGATTGAAAATATGCTTCCAAGGAGGAAAGCAAGGGGGATGAATGCTTTAAAGATCTCTATGTGTTTATTGTTTGTAGAAGAATATTTGTGATGAAGGGGGACTTCTAAATGATCTACAAAAATAGGATATGGAAAATTGTAATGAGTTTTTTTAAAAAACAAAAACGCCTTTCTGCTCTGTTTTTAGCTATAAACTCTAGAAAATAAGATAATGATGATATAAATAAATAAAAAGGAAAGGCAGGCAAACAATGTCTGGACCCTTTTTTTCTGGTTTCCATGCCATGGTAGAGATGCTTGGATTTAGTAGTCATGATGCTCCCCATCAGCACCCTTTAAGTAGCACTGAAACAGAGTTTCTGCTGTAATGATTGTGGTACCAGCTAGTCAACCCCAAGTACTTTACACCTGTAGGTGTGGTGCTTGTCTCACTTCCCAGGACATCGTAGGTGTCCTGAGGCCAAGATTCTCTGCTGGTGCTTTCAAGGAGGCCATGGGCCTAAGGTGGGCGGGTCAAGATGCAAAACCTCTGGTTGTCAGTCTGCTGTGACACTATTGCCACACACCAACTCTGCACCTGAAAATGGTGACTATGGTCACTTGTCCCTTCACGCTACTCAAGAATGTAAAAGAACAGTCTGAATGCCTAAGAGTTAAATCTCCTTTAGATGTACTATTGTCCCTGCTTCTCAAAGATAATTAAACAGATAATTTTCTTTCATCTCTATAGCTGTGGGACACAGAAGTGAGGTGTGTGGGTAGGTGAGAGGGGAAGAAGAGCATGGACGCCCATCTCTCCCTGAAAGTGTAGCTCTGCCTGCACTGCTACCCTTGGGCAACAGAGTTAAAGGAAGCCAATAGATCAACCTACCCAAGAGTATCAATAAAATATTCATTGTCTGCATAAAGAGAAACCTCTTTGGACCTTAAGGAAGCCAGATTGGTGTTTAGCACAGCTTCTACACTAAAGAACTTAGGAAAGGCCATTAAAAGGCATTGCTAGCCTAGTTTACCTTCTTAGCAAGTAGGAATTCTTTGGGGGAGGGGGGTAAGAAATGAAATTCTCCATGGAAAGGGAGAAAAAAATGCCATGGAAAACTTTTTTTAAGTGCAAAAGAAGGTAAAAAGAATTTACAAATTTGAACACTGCTTACTTTGAATATTTAAATAATATACTGATTATTACACAAAAATTTAATCAATCAGGTACACTTATCAGTTTGATTAATTGATAAAAGATTAACCAGGACACCATCTGGTTATTCATTGTGAGAAAGTTGAAAATGAACATTAGCCCACAATATAACAAATATGAGCTTGGCCTTTCTGTGAGAACCAAAAATTTATTTTTCTCACTTAAATATTTCTCCACCTAAATACATGTGACAAGAGTTAAATGCAAATCTAATAGGGAGGAAAGTTGAGGTTCTATCTCTGAAATGGGGATTATTTGAGAGTTAGGTTACTTTAATAAAAAAAAACTTATAATATGCTTATCAACATATTTCCTAATTGAGGACGACTGGAGGCATTTATTTTTAAAATAATTTTGTTGGCCTTTTGACAATACAGTAAATATGTATTTTCTGTAAAGCATTCAATAAATACATAAAATAAAAATAATGGAATTAAAATCCTACCTAATCCCACTCAGCACTATTCAGGTAATCACTGATAGTATTTTGGTATATAATTTTGTAGGTGATTCCTATGCATTTATATAATGGTTTGAAAAAAATAAAAATATAATAGAGACTGTTTCATAACCTGCCTTCTTCACTCAGCCCCTTATTGAGATTCTTTCTCATGTCAATAAAGCTGATGCCACTTCCTTTATAATGGCTGTGTTGTATTCCACAGTACACATTATTCAACAAGCCCTTATGTTATGAGGGATTTAGTTTGTTTCTTAATGAAACATCCTGAATACTTGAATAAAAATCTTGATAGCTAGTATTTGTGCACATCCTTAATTGATTTGGGGGGATGTTTGCTTAAATAGCATTGTTACAGAATGGACCTGGGGGTTATGGGGTCATCCCTCTGTCACTGGATTCTTTGCCCACTGCCTGGGAATTGGGATTATGGCTTTCAATGCCAGAGTTTGGTGAAGAGGGGAGGAACTATTTATTCAAAAGTTATACAGATTTAGAGTAATGGTGGAATGTTGCCGTTAAATCTCAAAGTCCCTTTAAAACATCCACAAACACACACAGTCCTTCCTTCCCCCATTTGTGCAGTCAGGCCAGTCAGGGGTACAGTATCTCAGGTAAAAACAATAGAAGTCCATGGCCCTGGTAGCTCCCAGTTCCTGTCAGTAATCTGTGCTTAGCTGGCAGGCCTCCTGCAGTTCCCAGCACCACATCAGCTGCATTGCCCCGATCTCCAGTTCTTAATCCAAACCCACATGGAACCTTCCCATGGTCCACCAGCAAGAGTCCTTTCACCCCCTTTCCTTCCCTGCAAGGTCTCGCATTGTCTCTGTCCCCAGTCCTGCATTGTCTGTCCTGCATTCTTCCAAACTGCTAAGAGAGAGCTCTGCATGTCTGCTACACCTTGTTTTCCTGCTTCCTAAGCCACGTGGTCAAGGGAGCCCCAAAACCACAGGTTAGTCCCCGCATGGCTGCCATGCCTGGGTTTAAATCCCAGTGTGAGTCTTCCTCTGCAACCCCATTTCCAACTCCTCCCACAACTGGCTACACCTGCCAGCTCTTCCATATTTTTCCAGCCTTTCTGGGCTGCCATAGTAAGTCTGGATAGGCATGGCCCTGTGGCATGGAGCCAACCATCTCCAAGCTCTCATGCAAGTACTGTAAAGGGGAGCTGCCTTCCAGTCACAGCATGGGTTAATGTCACTCCTATCTCCCTGGCTCAAAGCATGGCCACAGCTACTTAACTATCTATGAAGTAGCCAGCTGTTATAGAGACGCAAAATAGCCATTTCTGCATATCAGGTATGAAGCTGGCCAACTGTTAATATGCAAAATAACTCTCAATGGCCCTGCTCCATGTGTCCCATGCCCCAGTCCAGACTTGTGGGGGTGAGGATATCCTATATTTTTCTATTTCCTGGACACCCTGAGTTCTGGACCCCATTACAAACCCTTCTTTGTGGGGGGCCCTGGATGTACCCTGTTACAGCATTGCTAGGCTGAGAAGTATGACCAACAAGGAAAGTTCTGGATTATACTGTCAATTATCCCCCAGAATGCTTGGACCATAGATGTATCAAAGTGCTGACTTTCCAACTCCTCACTCAGATTGTTTGCTCCTCCCATAGAGTTTATAAATGTAGCTGGAACCTGCATATCATTTTGGGTGAAGCTCCTCTCTTAATCTGTGAGCCATCAGCTGACAACATTCTCATCACTCACTGTGACTGAGACGAGACAAATTCACATGGACTACTGAGTCCTGTGGAGGAAAAAGGACAGCAGGGCCACTCTCTGAGTGAGAGAGGGCCCCAACCCATGCTTTGACAGGCTTTTATTTCTTTTCTGGGCACATTACATTGAGGATGGTCCTCATTTACTATGCACAGGTTCACCTTGGGTGATTACATTTTACAGAAAACAAAGGAGAGGATGTTGCTAAATACATCAGAAAAAAAGGATATTTGCAAATGTAAAGGGAAAATTGGTTGAACTGGTTACACTCATCCTTGGAAGGTGTAGCATAGATTTTAGGAAGTTACTTTAAAGATATGCAGTAAACATTTGCTGCCTCAACTCAGGGTGAGGGAGTTTTAGCAAAAAGCAAGTCTCATAGCAACCTCGGTACAATGCAGGCCTGATTCCCCATGGGAGAGCCTATCCGTGGGCGTGGGTCCTGTGTGCCAGAACTCGCTTTCCACTGGCCTTTCCGAGTGGGAGCTGGGCCCACGCCATGCAGAACGGTCTCCTATAGGCAATACATTTCTTTGCATGAAATTAATAAAAACCAGTTTCTAATTGTGGTTTTATTACCCAAGACTGTAACTGGAATGTCACGTCTAAGAGAGACATGCCTGAATTCCAGATGTCACCAGAAAGCCTTAAGGAATTGAGATAGACTTTCAAAGCTAATAAAAGCCCATTAGAAATAGCTTGTTACCTTGCCTGGTCACATGGTTCATGGCAGTCTTTCCAGGTAAGGAACGAAGGTTGCTTTCCTGAAAGATGAAAAGGAGGGAACCTCAAGACATTTTTGGAGACATGAGGAACTTGAAGAACTTACCCAAACCTATAGGTATTACAGGTAAAGCCAGATGGCAATTGTGTGGCTCAGCTCTACACCATGAGTGACTAAACTAAAGCTCAATCTGAAGGTTCCTTGTGAGCATCCAGCAAATCAGATTTGAAAGAGCCTGTGTGATCAATTGTTATTCTTGTTGTGTTCATACAAATAATCAGGCCAAATTAAAACTGGACTTAATTCAGGCTCTTTGATACAAAATAGGGTTACTTTAGTGAGAAAAATTGTGTTTCAACGGAAATCACAATGCATAGTTATGGATATTGAACTTCAGTGCAGTTAATTGTCTTCAAAGTTTGTTTTCACTTGTAAACTGGACTGGTCTTTGAATTCTCCTGGTTTTCTTCAACTTTCCAAATTCATGTTTCATTTTTTTCTCCTGTTTTTTGGCTGGAAATAATTAGGAACTAAAACTTTTTCTAAGGCTTTTTCTGTGTATGCCATACAGAACTTACCTCAGCACCTGATGAAATCACTGGGGATATTCACAATGCAAACAAAGAGGATCTGTCAAACTGTCTGCTTGCTTTTATTCTAGCAAAGCCTTGTATTTGGAAATCTTCGCATCTGACACTCTTGGAGACTGAGAAACTGGCTTATGATTTGCTGTGTTCATTAACCTTTGTGTTTTTGTCTTCTGTTTTCATAGGGTGTATATCTATGACTTTATTTACCTGATTGCTTGTTTACACAGTATAGGCCTCACTTTAAAAGCCCATCTGCATCATCACCTCCTCAAATGAGACTCAACAGTTTGGCTGGATTGACTGGTTGTCAGGACTAAAGGTTGTGTTAGTGAGGTATGGGGTCAGTCTATCAGCTTCACCTCAAACTGTTTTCCTTTTTATGTCCAAATTGTTTCAGACAATGGAGGCTTAAAGGTCTTCAGGGAGGAAATCTTAAAATGTTCACCTTTGCCTAGTTTAGGTACGGTATATAAGGGAACTTCAGACAGGTGTGACATACCTTCCTCTATGGAAGCCACTTCTCCAACTTAATCTGGGACACTGAAAAGTTAGTCCCGCCCTTTATCACCTAGTTTATACCTCTTACCAGACCTTTAGTTTCTATAATTCTCCTCATTTTTGGACTATATATTTTAACCTTTTTGTCAAATTTGTCACCTCTGGAATACAACGAGGATGCCAGCTTATCCCACATTGCCAGCCTTTAGACATCACATATGACACCTCTTAGGGATAGAGGACTGACCTGGACCTTGCAAAATCCCTCTTCTCTGATTCTTTCCTTTTGCTCCTTTCTTCCTTTAGCAAATAGGAAGAACTTCTGGGCCTGGAGATAGGCAGGACTATGCCCCTTGACATCAAGAAGCAGCTACAGATATGAGATCTTCATCCATTTACCATTGTACGATTACAAGGCCAAAGGTATTCAGGAGGGAAATGTTAGCACAGTTAGCTGGTTATTAATAAAGTAAGGAATCAAAGGGAACTGGGTATTGTTAAGCATAACCAACTGGGGAGCATGAGCCTGCTTCTTCACCAGGATGCTGTAGCATTTACAGACCCATTCACACACTTCAGGGGACTGCCACTGAGGAGATTTAATCCTCAAGACAAACAGGTAATCTCCCCAGGGGCATTGTAAACCCTTCAGTACCAGCTTATCAGGGGATCAGGGGAAGATAAGCACATGTGTAATAAAAGTCAAAATGGTGCCAAGGGGAGGTGCTTGACCATAGAGGCCTGTCAGTCTAGCCTGAGGAAAGAAGGGATTAGTTGGGAGGTGGACCCATCCAAAGTCTGTGAAAGCTTGGGAAGTTGATTGGTTATTTTGAAAAAGAGCCTAGTTCGTCCCAAACCTGAGATAATATAACTCAGCTTAATAAAGAAGTGCCCTCTCTCACTTGGGAACATGTGCTCACCCCTTTCATTCATACTTTCTTTTGGCAGCAACCATGAAGGTCTAGCAGCTGTGGACTCCAAATGCAGGCCCAGGCAGGAGCCTTGGTACAGCGGCATAGCCAGGAACAGCACTAAGCTGTTCCTTAGTCACCTGGACGGTGACTAAGACTGCTAATGCCAGAACAATGAAACAGAAAATCTGGACATTGGCTTTTGTTTGGCCTTGCTGAAGATACCACTAGACATTTTCCGTGGTGGTACAGATAGAGATAGGGCACAAGAGCAGCCTTCCATTTCCACCTGAATAAATCTTCCACAGCCACACCACAATCTCCTGTGCATGGATCAGTGAAATGCTTTTCTCACAATCCCATGAAAGAGCCTGACTTCTACCAGCAATGGTAGGTAGGTAGGTAGGTAGGTAGGTAAGTAGATGGATGGAAGGATAGATAGATGATAGATAGATAGATAGATAGATAGATAGATAGATAGATAGATGATAGATTTCTTGACTTCAGGGGAAAACTTATACAATCTCTTCATTTCTTTAATAATTCAAATTTAATATAACTTATCACCTAGACATAAAATTAGGATTTAGCAGAAGTTTCTAGGAAGGGAGAGGAAGAGGAAGAGAAAAATATATGTAAGAAACATCAACTAGTTACCTCTCATACACACCTGGCCAGGAACTGAACCCACAACCTAGGCACACACCATGCCTGGGAATTGAACCTGTGACATTTTGGTTTACAGGGCAACACTCTAAGCAAATGATCCACACCAGCCAGGCATAGTTGCATACTTTCCAGTTCTGAACCAGTGCAGGCTGCCACACTTTTGGTTTCTGGGCTTGGATTCTTATAAGACTGTCCACTACAAACTTAGTATAAATTTCTTTTATTTAAACTAGCTCAAGGGTACTTCTGCTTGGTGGAGCCAGTCCCTGAATAAAAAAGAAGGGAACATTGCAAGTCTCTACCTGCTGTTATCACCAATTCAAAAGCAAAAATGGTTATTTGGAAGCATGGAATAAAAATATTGAATGAGATCTATCTCATGTAGCTTGCTGAAGTAAGGCTGTCAGGGCTTGGCTAATGTCTCACAGGTTGCTAGAGAAAGATCTGGGACCCCAGCGTTACTCAATTTTAGTTTAGCAGACCAAAGTGTACTGTTTTTTTTTGTAACATAAAACCATTCTACTAAAGGGAATAATCAATTATCATGATAGAACAACAAGAGAACAAATTTCTATTACAGGTTATAATCTGATATGTGCTAATATTGATCATATGTCCTAATGGAAAATACTTTTTGAAAAACACATTCTATACTGAGAGATATATTATGTTATACTAACAGACACACCAACCAAAAATTTTAGTTAATTGTCACTTTTGTGACTTAACTGATAAGCAAGCAGTGTTGTGTTCTCAGATCAATAGACTACCTGGGTAGGGTATCTGTCTTAATATCAGTACCCCTACCCCCAAAAATGCTTGACACTAGAATAGCAAAGAAATATAACCCCTTTTATTATTAAACAAATGAGATCAATAAAAATAAAAAAATTTAAAAAAGCATCCAAAATGTCAAAATGGCCACCTCAAATGTCAAATTAGCATTTCAGTATGAATCCTTTCAGATTTTCTCCATTTGTATGTATGAATTTAATAATGACACAAACATTTTTCCTATAAGAAATACAACTAAATTTTTATTTTTCACAGCTGCATAGCATGAATGTGTCAGAGTTTATTTTGCCAATAACTTCTGAAAACAGACTTTTAGTGTAGTTCCCAGGCATGCTAGGGCAGGACAAATTTTTGTGACACTATTTTTTTCTACTATTATTTAATTCTCTGGACCAGAAAAAAATGGGACATGAATTTTTTGTACTTTTTCTAATGAACGTGTTACTTTTATAAGCAGAAGGTACTACAACAATGAAATGGATTTAAGCCACGTTGACATGCAAACATGTAAACTGTTATGTCATTGATTACATATTTGTTAGTCTCTGTCCTTAGAATAGCAAACATCAAAAGGGAATTAAACTAAATAAGAAAGGATTCTGTTAGAGGAAATACCCATGAGACAAACTAAGAGGGGTCGAATTGGAGAGGGGAAAGGAAGCATTTCAGACTGCCTCACTGTCTAACGATGGTTTGTCAAGGCTTCTGGGAGCACTGAGCTAAGCACTAAAAAGTTCCTTGCTCCTGGGAATGGCTCTGACTTTGTGTCCTGCTGTACTCTGTCATTGATTAGGAACAGCCAATAGGCAGCTTGGTCTTGGTGCAAAGGTAGCAACAGATTCCACACTGTGGTGTCTGGATACCTGGTTAATTATGGTTCCTGTACTTGGAGTCTATGACTCGTATCCTCATACACTTCAAAGTATGACAATTATAAAAATATTGAGATTTTGCTACTACATTTTCAACAAAATCTATAAAGTGGTGTTGTCAAGCAACAAAATGTCTCTGTCAACTTCTGTAACTATCATCAATACACTACTTGAATCCCCAAATGTCAAAAATTTTTCTCTCCATGTCTTTTTTGTCTTTTATTTCAAACTTATTGAAGAAAAAATGTTGAGTATGACTACAAGGCTTACATATTTATTTTTCTTAAAAGAGGTCTCTTTATACTACAGTGTAAGGAAACATTTTTAGAGGAACTTAATGGCTATAAGAAACACAGTGGGAGTTCGGGCCAAGATGGAGGTGTAGGTAGAAACGTTTCACTTCCTTGCACAACCAAAAGAAGGACAACAACCAATTTAAAAACAAAAACCAACCAGAACTTCCAGAAAATCAAACTGCATGGAATTCTAATAACCAAGGAGTTAAACATTCATCCAGACTGGTAGGAAGGGCACAAATGGAGAGCTGGGGCACAGAGAAAGTACGGCAAAGTGGCAGACCACATGGGCGAGGTGGCAGCTTGCTGAGCGGGTAGTCCCACATTTGTGTGCGGATAAGCTGGGAGGAACAGCTAGGGAGCAGGACAGTCCACACAACCCAAGATTTCAGCTCTGGAAACTAAATACTCAAAACCTCTGACTGTAAAAAACCTGTGGGGGTTGCAGCAGTGGGAGAAACTCCCAGTGTCACAGGAGAGTCTGTTGGAAAGGCCCGTGGGGTCCTAGAACATACACAAATCCACCCACCTGGGAATCAGCACCTAAAAGGGCACAATCAACTTGTGAGAAGCAAGGGAAGTGATGGAAAGTGGGGCAAGAGCCAAGCAAGTGGCAGTGTTCCCTCTCTGACCCCTCCCCCACAGACAGTGCCACAATGCAATGAAGAGAGTTGCCCTGCCTTGGCAAATACCTAAGGTTCTGCCCTTACAATGTAACGGGTGCACCAAGACAAAGAAAGATGGCCCAAATGAAAGAACAGATCAAAACTCCAGAAAAAGAACTAAGTGATAAATAGATAGCCAACCTATCAGATGCAGAGTTAGAAACACGGGTAATCAGGATGCTCACAGAAATGATTGAGTGTGGTCACAAAATGAAGGGAGAAATGAAGACTATACAAAGTGAAATAAAGGAAAATATACAAGGAATCAACAGTGAAGGGAAGGAAACTAGGACTCAGTGATTTGGAACAAAAGAAAAAAGCAAACATCAAACTGGAACAGAATGAAGAAACAAGAATTCAAGAAAATGAGGAGAGGCTGAGGAATCTCTGGGACAACTTTAAACGTTACAACATGTGAATCATAGCGGGACCAGAAGCAGAAAAGGAAGAGCAAGATATTGAAAATTTATCTGAACAAATAATAAAGGAAAACTTCCACAATCTGGCAAAGGAAATAGACTTCCAGGAAGTCCAGGAAGTTCAGAGGATCCCCAAAAAGTTGTACCCTAGGAAGCACACACCAAGGCACATCTCAATGACATTACCCAAGATTAAGATAAGGAGAGAATATTAAAAGCAGCAAGAGAAAAGGAGACAGTTACCTATAAAGGAGTTCCCCAAAGACCATCAGCTGATTTCTCAAAAGAAACCTTGCAGGCAAGAAGGGGCTGGAAAGAAGTATTCAAAGTATGAAAGTCAAGAACCTACATCCAAGATTACTGTATCCAGCAAAGCTATCATTTAGAATGGAAGGGCAGATAAAGTGTTCCCAGATAAGGTCAAGTTAAAGGAGTTCATCATCACCAAGGCCTTGTGATATGAAATGTTAAAGGGAATTATCTAAGAAATAGAAGATCAAAAACTATGACAGCAAAATGACAACAAACTCATAACTATCAACAACTGAACCTAAAAACCAAAAATAAAAACTAAGCAAATGACTGGAACAGGAACAGAATCACAGAAATGGAGATGACATGGAGGGTTATCAGTGGGGAGGGGGAGGAGGAGAATGGGGGCAAAAGGTACAGGGAATAAGAAGCATAATTGGTAGGTCCAAAATAGACAGAGGTTAAGAATAGAATAGGATATGGAGAAGCCAAAGAACTTATATGTGCAACCCATGGGCTTGAAGTAAGGGAGGGGAATGCTGGCAGGTGGTGAGGTGCAGGGTGGAGGAAGATAAAGGGGAGAAAAAAATTGGTACAACTGTAATAGCATAACCAATAAAATGTACTTAAAAAGAAGAAATGCTATGATGTGTAATTTTGCCATTACCTGTAGAAGCCTAATATTCCTAGCTGCAATATTTTCATGAGAACAATTTTATAACTCGATAATCCTAAAATACGTAGTTGCAATATCTAGATGAGAACCACTTTATAATGGGAAGTTTGGATCACATTAGTGAAATACTTTGAGAGGGAAAAAGAGCATACTTTTTAACAATTAAATTTACCTAAGAGCAGACTCATAACCACAAGGCTGAGCCCAAATCTCACAAAATTGTAATAACATGAATAATATAACATAGTGTAAAGAACTGACATTAAGCAAAAAAATATTATGAATAAAATTCCTTGAAGGTACTGAGAAATATATAAAATGCTGTTGTTGAATCAAACTGATGGATTTTTCAAATTTATTATCATTTTAGTCCTCAAACAATTTCAAATATTATGTCATTGAAACATTTCAGCAGCTGAGTAACATGGGAAATGGCCTAGTGATCTTTATTTCTTTATTAAAAGCACTTAAATAACTGGCTTGGGAGGTCATCCAAAGTAGCCTCCAAGGGTGAGGAAGTTTAGCCACAGTTCGGGCAAGAATCAGTGTCAGTGTATCATTCCAGTGAAAAGAAAAGGCAGCAAAAAAGTCCAAGAAGAGGAACATAAAACAAAGCATAGCATATTTTAGAAAATATGTCCATTTTATCAGAGCTTCTTCCCATAGGGCACAGGATGCAGGTAGAGGGTGATAGAAAGTATTAGTCTCAAATCAGGAATGCTTTAGGACTTCTGTCTCAGAAAGATGCTAGCGGGGCTCAGTAGGGCAATCAAAGAAACTCTGGCTTCAGAGTCAAGGTGCATGACTGAGCCAGCACTAAACAATGGGGCCTGTTATGTATGGTTAAAATCACGAAGACCCAGACCTCATCCCCAGCTCCGTTTGTTGAGATAGAGGCACTTCGCCCACAGGCGTACCGTTGTCTAACCTCTGAGCCAGTTCTTGTGTTAGTACCCATCTCCTCACCATCACATGCTTCTCATCACATTTGCAAATCTCAGCTCAGAGCTATAATGTGTGTCCACCAATATTGTAGACCTCAGTATGGTCCACCTCAGCCACAATGGCCTGGAACATGTGCTTTTAGCTGAAAGTCCAGGTGAGATTCAAGATCAGCCCCTTTAGCTGGAGCCCTGACAACTTCTGGCCTTCTCTAACCTTTCTCCCCAAGGCCAATAAGATATTCCCAGGATAAACCTGCCCTCATATGCCTGCCTCATACTGTGGTGTTCCACCCACTGAATTCAATCCACTCAACACCAACATCAACATAAACTAAAGTTTAATTGACTATATCTCTTTGGACATTGATTATTAGATTTCTGACTAGTTACCTCAGGACTAATTCTATAATCTGAAATAGCCTTTCTTAATGTATTATTTATAAAATCTTTGTACATATATGTACACATATATAAACAACTGAGTGAAGCTTGTCATCTGCTGTTGAAGTACTCATAGGTTATTAATTTTTAGAAAGAGAGTTTGTGTTTTTAATGCTTTTGAAGTTCTGGATCATTTAATAACAATGTATCAATTAACACAATTATATATTATGGACACCCAAATACTATCAGGCATGTAAAGCAGTAAATAAGAGTATTTGATTTGGCCCTGGCCAGTGTGGCTCAGTTGACTGAAGCATCAACCCATACATGAAAGGTTCCAAGTTGAATTCTCGGTTATGGCAATACCTAGTTTGTGGGTTTGACCCCCAGTCTGGGTGTGTGTGATCCCTGGTCTACTAACATACAGGAAACAACCACTTAATGATTCTCCCTTACATTGATGTTTCTCTCTCTTCCTTCTTCTGTCTATAAAAGCAATGAAAAAATATCCCTGGGTGAGGATTAAAAAGAGAGAGAGTACTTGATTTGAATGAGTGTAGAATGTGAAAGAAGTGAGAAAGGTGAAGATTTTCACTATGCTTATTTCTCTGCACAATTCAAAGAAAGCCAATAATTAATTTACCCTAGTTTTTTTAAAAAATGCATTCTGAAAAATATTAAGAAACATCCTTACTGGTAATTCACATGTGACTGGGTTTTGTACATTTTTTTAAATATATTTATTGATTATGCTATTACAGTTGTCCCATTTCCCCCCCCACTCCACTCCATCCTGCCCACCCCCCTCCCTCCCACATTCCCCCCCTATAGTTCATGTCCATAGGTCATACTTACAAGTTCTTTGGCTTCTACATTTCCTACACTATTTTTACCCTCCTCTTGTCTATTTTCCACCTATCATCTATGCTACTTATTCTCTGTACCTTTCCCCCCCTCTCCCCCTCCCACTCCCTTAATGACAACCCTCATGTTCTAGTTGTTTGCCTAGTTTGCTCTCGTTTTTGTTTTATGTGTGGCCGTTAATAACTGTGAGTTTGCTGTCATTTTTACTGTTCATATTTTTGATCTTCTTTTTCTTAGGTAACTCCCTTTAACATTTCATATAATAAGGGCTTGGTGATGATGAACTTCTTTAACTTGACCTTATCTGAGAAGCACTTTATCTTCCCTTCCATTCTAAGTGATAGCTTTGCTGGATACAGTAATCTTGGATGTAGGTCCTTGCATTTAATCTTGGGTAATGTAATTATGATGTGCCTTGGCGTGTTCCTCCTTGGGTCCAGCTTCTTTGGGACTCTCTGAACTTCCTGGACTTCCCGGAAGTCTATTTCCTTTGCCAGATTGGGGAAGTTCTCCTTCATTATTTGTTCAAATAAGTTTTCAATTTTTTGTTCTTCCTCTTCTCCTTCTGGCACCCCTATAATTCGGATGTTGGAACGTTTCAAGGCGTCCGGGAGGTTCCTAAGCCTCTCCTCATTTTTCCAAGTTCTTGTTTCTTCATTCTTTTCTGGTTGGATGTTTCTTTCTTCCTTCTGGTCCACACCATTGATTTGAGTCCCAGTTTCCTTCTCATCACTATTGGTTCCCTGTACATTTTCCTTTGTTTCTCTTAGCATAGGCTTCATTTTTTCATCTGTTTTTTGAATAGATTCAACCAAGTCTGTGAGCATATTGATAACCAGTGCTTTGAACTGTGCATCCGATAGGTTGGCTATCTCTTCCTCGCTTAGTTGTATTTTTTCTGGAGCTTTGAAGTGTTCTGTCATTTGGGCCACTTTTTTTTTTTTTTTTTTTTTTTTTTGTCTTGGCACGTCTGTTACTTTAAGGGGCGGAGCCTTAGGTGTTCACCAGGGCAGGGTAATGCTGGTCACAGCGCTGTGATGCTGTACGTGGGGGAGGGGCCGAGTGGGAGCTGTGGCGCCCGCCTCACTCTCCTCCGGCTTTCAATCTTTCACTCTGCTACCCACAATCAAACTGGGCCACTCTGGTGCTGGTTCCCGAGTAAGTGGGCCTGTACACACTCTAGGCCCCTGTGGGTCTCTCCAACAACCTCTCCTGTGAGGCTGGGAGTCTCTCCTGCTGCCGCCCCAACCCCCACGGGCGTTTTCAATCAGAGGTTTGAGGCTTTATTTCCCTGAGCTGGAGCCGTGGGTTACGCAGTCTGCTTCGCTCCCTGCCATTCGTCCAGTTTATCTGTGGGCGAATGTGGTGCCGCGGGTTGCTACCCACTGCTCTGCCTGCCCCATTCTCCGCCACTCTGAGTCCGGCCCTCTGGGTTTATCTGTGCAAATGTGGGGCCGCAGGGTCTGCTAGTGCTCAGACTGCCTGCGCCATTTGTCCCACACTCCGCCAGTCTCAGTCCCGCCACAGCCATGTGAGTCCTCTCCACCCTGGTGCCCGTCTCCGCCCCTCCTACCAGTCTGGATGAATATTTATTTTCTATTTCCTTGGTGTTGGTCCCCCTTGCTGTTCGATTCTCTGTCAGTTCTGGTTGTGCGAGGAGGCGCAGTGTGTCTACCTACGCCGCCATCTTGGTTCTCCCCAGTTTTGTACATTTTACAACACAGATGAATGTCCACAGATGTGGTTCTCATAGTGTCTGAATACCAGAGTTTTGAGGTGAGTAGTGTGTTACCGATACTAAGTGTTCAAGAGATGACATCAGCAGGATGTCAGATCAGGTAGCTTTGAACCATCCTTCCCCCACAAACTCACTAACTCAGCAATAATTCATGGACAAATTCCATATTTGAGAAATCCATAAACTAAGTGAAAAGCTCCTATACTCTAGGTGACCATGAAACCAGGCTCATGAAAGCTGGTAGGGAGATTTGGGACACCCTCTGGCTGCAGTCCCTGCCCCCAGTGCAGCACTGTTCAATCAGAAAGAGACCCCTTAAATCTTGACTTCTCATAGGGGAGTGAAAGGATTTGTTCACATGTCCAGTGCCCCAACTTTTCTGAGAGGGATCTCAGAGGAATAACCTCTGTCCATCTTAGAGCTGGATGGATCCACCACAGCCTAAGAGCCTAGAGGAAAACAGAGATGGCATGTGGGGATGGAAAACACCATAGCTTCCCCTTTTGCCCTATGCAGAGAAAGCAGATAAAAACAAACACAGCAATATGGAGAGAGGCCCCACATCCCATACAGATATCAGGGCCATATGGCGTCTAGCCCTCACAACCTATCCAGCTTCTGCATCAGAGACACAATATGAAAACTCACTTGTCCCAGGCAGATGGCCAGGTGGGCAGGGGCAAACCCTGGCCATGACGGTCTAGAGAACACAAGTGCCTGAGACCAAATGCAAGGTTGCAAGCTGCATATACACACACTGTACAACTCTGAGCATCCAGGGAGCCCATGTGCCCATCCCTGTGTCTGGGCTGTGAAGGAAGAGACTAAGCCATGGGTGTGTGTATCTGGGGGCCACATCACTCTCCCAAGGTCAAGACCACTCCAAAACAAAAGAGGTTATTTCCCAGAAGCCAGATCTTGTGGGATCTCTGAAGCCATGCCATGCTCAGTGGCACCAGGAGTCTAAAAATGAGAGACTTGTGACTCCTGATTACAAGAGAGGGCCTGTATCCCATATGGACAGGAGGACCATAATAAAACACTGGAGTCTCAGTTTTCCCGTGGGAATGGAAGAGTAGAGCTGCTTGTATAGCACCCCAATTTCTCCAAAGGTGCTCTCCAGAGGACTTGGTCCTGCCAACTCTGGAATTTAGATGAGTCCACCACATACTAGCAGCCCGGGGGAGAATGGAGATGGTAAGTTGGGTTGGCACCCAAATAGCTGCCCTGCCTGGTTCACCAGAGAGGGAACTGACAAAAAGAAACACACACACACACAACTACCTACTTCTTCCTGAGGAGGAAAAAAGTTTGTAGAGGTCTTTAAATTGCTGGTCAAACTGATTTGTGGCAGTCGTGACCATTATGAGGGACCAGGAGAGATGTCTTTTTTGTCTAATGCACAGACATCAACAAAGAAATTCAAGGAAAATTAAGAATTAGGTGAAGATGTTCTAAACAAAGGAACAAGATAAATCTCTAGAAACTGACCCTAAAAAATGGAGTTCTATGATTTACCTGACAGAGAATTCAAAATAGCTGTCATAAAGATTCTCACTGAGCTCAAGAGAACAAAGCATGAACAAAGTGAGAATTTCAACAAAGAGATAAAAAAAATTTTGAAATATCTAATGGATACTAGGAAACGATAATTAAGTAACTGAACTGAACTATTTATTAGAGGAACTCAATAACAGATTAGACCAAGCAGAAGAATGTGTGAGCAAATTTTAAAACAGGCCTTTGGAAATGATTCACTCAGAGGAACAAAAAAGAAAAAAGAAAAGAAAGAAATAAGTGAACAAAGATTAAGGTACTTATAGAATACCATCAAGTAGACCAAACACACACACACACACACACACACACACATTATAGGAGTCTCAGGCAGAAGAGAGAGACAGAGAGACAGAGAAAGAAAGGACCAGGAGGCTGAAAATTCCTGAAGTATGGAAAAAAAAATGGATATCCAGATCTAAAAACTCCCAAACTCCCAAAATAAAATAAATCCAAAAACTCACTGAAACTCATATAATCAACTTGTCAAACATCAAAGACTAAAAGAATTTTGAAGACAGTAAGAAAAAGTAAACTGGTTACATACAAGAGAACTCCATAAAATTATCAGCAGATTTTTCAATAGAAACCTTACAAGTCAGAAGGGAGTGATACGATATTCAAAGTGGTGAAGAAAAACAGAGTTTAACTAAGGTGGAAATTATGAGCAAGCAGCCAAAATGGGAAGACAAAGAAACAGACCCCAAATGAAAGAACAATCAATTTCCCTAGAGAAGAGCTAAATAAAATGGAGGTAAGTAACTTATCAGAGAGAGAGTTTATAGGAATTATTATAAGGATGCTCAACAGCATGAAAAAAAAGACATAGAAACCATAAAAAAGGACCAGTCAGAAATGTTAAAAAATGCAATAGCTGAAATATATGGAAGGAATAAACAGTAGGTTAGATAAAGCAAATGATCAAATCAGTGATTTGGAAAACAAGATATGGAAAACTACTCAACCAGGGTAGAAAAAGAAAAAAAGAATTGAAAAATAGGAGGAGAGCTTAAAAAATGCTTTGGACAACATGAAGCATAACAATATCCATATCATGGGAAGATCAGAAGGAGAAGAGAGTGAGCAAGGGATCAAGCATCTATTTGAAGGACTGATGACTGAAAACTTCCCTAATCTGGTGAAGGAAAAAGGCACACAAGTCCAGGAAGCTCAGAGAGTCCCAAATAATTTGGACCCAAAGAGGCCCAAACAATTTGGACCCAAAGTGGCCCACGCAGAGACACATCATAATTAAAATGACAAGGTTTAAAGGCAAGAAGAGAATCCTAAAAGCCACAAGAGAAAAGTGGTTAGTTACATACAAAGGAGCACCAATTAGATTGTCAACTGATTACTCGACAGAAATATTTCAGGGCAGAAGGGAGTGGTATGAAATATTCAAGGTGATGAAAAGCAAGGACCTACAACCAAGGCTACTTTACCCAACACAGCTATCATTTAAAATATAAGGAGAAAAAGGAGCTTTGTATACAAGAAAAGATAAAGGATTTTGTTAATACCAAACCAGACTCACAATAAATGTTAAGGGTTTGCTTTAAGAAGAAGCAGAAGAAAATAGAACAAAAAAAATAGAGGAAAATAGTCTAAGAATAAAATGGCACCAAATATGTATCTATCAATAATCACCTTAAATGTAAATGGCTTAAGTACTCCAACCAAGAGACATAGGGTAGATGAATAGGTAAGAAAACAAGACCCATATATATGCTGCCTCCAAGAGACACACCACAGATCAGAAAAATACACACAGACTAAAAGTAAAGGGATAGAAAAAGATATTTCATGCAAATGGAAAGGAAAAAAAAGTGAGGTAGCAGTACTTATATCTGACAAATAGAATTTAAAACCAAGGATATAGTAAGAGATAAAGAAGGACACTACATAATGTGAAAGGGAATGATCCAACAAAGAGGACAAAACCCCAGTAAATATTTATACACCCAACATAGGAGCTCCTAAATATGTGAAGCAAATCTTGACTGACATAAAAGGAGAGATTTATAGTCATAGTCGGGATTTTAACACCACATAGACTTCAATGGATAGATCTTGCAGACAGAAAATGAACAAGGAGACAGTGGCCTTAAATGACAGACTACATCAAAGGGATTTAATTGATATCTTTAGGGCACTTCATCCCCAAATAGAAGATTATACATGCTTTTCAAGTGCACATGAAATGTTTTTTAGGATAGATCACATGTTAAGACACAAAACAAGTCTCAATAAATTTAAGAAGATTGAAATCATATCCAGCATCTCCTCTGACCACAATGCTACGAAACTAGAAATCAATCACAAGGACACTGAACAACACACAAAGACATGGAAGCTAAATAACCTGTTATTAAACAATGAATGGTCAACAATGAGATCAAAGAAGAAATCAAAAAATACCTTGAAACAAATAACAATGAGGACACAACAATCCAAAATCTGTGGGATACTGGGAAAGATATCCTAAGAGGGGAAATTCATAGCATTAACAGGCCTATCTTAAAAATCAAGACAAAGCTCAAATAAACTATCTAACTTCACACTTAAAGGAACTTGAAAAAGAGCAACAAAAAAGTCCAAAATGAGTAGAAGGAAGGAAATATTAAAGATCAGAGCAGAAATAAGTGAAATAGAGTCTAAAAAAAATGACAAGAGATCAATGAATCCAAGAGCTGGTTCTTTGAAAAGATAAACAAGATTGACAAATCTTTTACCCAGCCTCATCACACAAAAAAGAGAAAGTACCCAAATAAATAAAATCAGAAAGAAAGAGGAGAAATTACAAATGACCAAAGAAATACAAAGACAATGCAAGACAACATTATGAACAACTACATGCCAAAAAACTGGACAACCTGGGTGGATGAATTTATAGAAACATACAATCTTCCTACACTAAATCAGAAAAAATAAGAGCATCTGAACAGACAGATTATACCTAATGAACTTGAAGCAGTAATCAAAAAACTCTCGACAAAGAAAAGCCCTGGACCAGATAGGTTCACAAGTGAATTTCACCAACATTCAAAGAAGAACTAACATTTCTCCTTCTTAACTATTTCATAAAATTGAAGAGGAGGGAAGGATCCCAAACTCATTTTTTGAGGCCAGCATTATCCTAATTCCAAAACCAGAAAAAGACACTACAAAGAAAGGGAATTATTGGCCAATATCTCTGATGAATGTAGATATTAAAATATTCACCAAAATGCTAGCAAACCAAATACAGCAATGTATCAAAAAGATCATATACCATGATCAAGTGGGATTTACTCTGGGAATGCAAGGTTGGTACAATATTCACAAATCAATAAATTCATTCACCACATAAACAAAATGAAGGAGAAAAAGCACATGATCATATCAATAGATGCAAAAAAAGCATTTGATAAAATCCAGCACTGATTTATGAAAAAAACTCTCAGCAAAGTGGGATTAGAGGGAACACACCTAAACATAATAAAGACCATATATGATAACCCACTACCAGCATTACATAATGGTCTTTTCTTGTCTCATAAACTTTTTTAGATGTAAAATGTACTTTTCATATAATAATAAAGCCACTCCAGTTCTCTTTTAGTTAATATTTGCATCTTTTTCTTTTCTATCCTTTTACTTCCAAGCTCTTTGTGTCTTTAAATCTAAAGTGAGTTTCTCACAGACAGTATATACGGGCAAACCTGGAAGATATTACGGGTTTGGTTCCAGACCAACACAATAAAGTAAATATCACTATAAGTAAGACACACACATTTTTTTGGTTTCATAGTGCATATAAAATTGTTTACACTATACGGTAGTCTATTAAGTGTGGAATAGCATTTTGTCTAATGATATACATACATTAATTTAAAATATTTTTGTTAAAAATGCTAACCATAATCTTAGCCTCCAGCAAGTTGTAATTATTTTACAGGTAGGGATCTTGCCTTCATATTGTCAAAAACGCAATTCTGCAAAGCACAATGATACTAAGCGTGCCTGTACACGGATCATGTGTTTAATTCATCCTGCCAATCTCTGCCTTTAAGTTAGAAAATTCCATTTACTCTACTTAATTACTGACTGACTAACTTCTGCCATTTAGCTGTTTGTTTTTCATATGTCATTTGTGTTTGTGTTCCTCAATTCTTCCATTACAGGCTCTTTTTGTATTTGATTTTTTTGTGTCATGTACAACTTGATTTCTTCTTTTTTTCTGTAATTTAAAAAATATTTTAGTTGTTACATTAGAAATTACAATATCCTAAAATTTATAACCACCTAGTTAAATAATACCAACTAATTTTTTTAATTTTTTATTGTTATTCAATTACAGTTGTGTGCCTTTTCTCCCCATCCCTCCACACCACCCCAACCGAACCCCCCTCCCTCCCTCACCTCTACCCTCCCCTTTGATTTGGTCCATGTGTCCTTTAAAGTAGTTCCTGTAATCCCCTCTCCTCACTGTCCCCTCCCCACTCCCCCCTGTCCATTGTTAGATTGTTCTTAACTTCAATGTCTCTGGTTATATTTTGTTTGCTTTTTTTTTCTATTTATTATGTTCCAGTTAAAGGTGAGATCATATGGTATTTGTCCCTCACCACCTGGCTTATTTCACTTAGAATAATGCTCTACAGTTCCATCCACGCTGTTGCAAAGGGTATAAGCTCCTTCTTTCTCTCTGCTGCGTAGAATTCCATTGTGTAAATATACCATAGTTTTTGGATCCACTCATTTGCTGATGGGCACTTAGGTTGTTACCAGTACTTGGCTATTGTAAATTGTGCTGCTATGAACATTGGGGTGCACAGGTTCTTTTGGATTGGTGTTTCAGGGTTCTTAGGGTATAATCCCAGTAGCGGAATTGCTGGGTCAAAGGGCAGTTCCATTTTTAGTTTTCTGAGGAAATTCCATGCTGTTTTCCACAGTGGCCTCACCAGTCTGCATTCCCACCAACAGTGCACTAGGGTTCCCTTTTCTCTGCATCCTCTCCAACATTTGTTTGTGGATTTGTTTATGTTGGCCACTCTGACTGGTATGAGATGGGACCTCGTGGTTTTAATTTGCATCTCTCTGATGGCTAGTGATGCTGAGCATCTTTTCATATGTCTCTGGGCCCTCTGTATGTCTTCCTTAGAGAAGTATCTGTTCAAGTCCTTTGCCCATTTTTTAATTGGGTTGTTTGTCTTCCTGTAGTGGAGTTGTGTGAGTTCTTTATATATTTTGGAGATCAGGCCCGTGTCTGAGGTATCATTGGCAAGTATGTTTTCCCATACTGTTGGTTCTCTTTGTAATTTGGTGCTGTTTTCTTTAGCCATGCAGAAGCTTTTTATTTTGATGAGGTCCCATTTGTTTATTCTTTCCTTTATGTCCCTTGCTTTAGGGGACATCCAACTAATTTTTTATATATATTTGAAACTCCTATACATTTCTGTCTCTTGTCCTTTTATATTACAGATTGCATATTCATAATTTTGGGCCCATTAACATGTTTATAAATTTTTATTATTGTTTTTTCCCACATTATAGGAAAAATGAGAAACCAAAAGTACAATAATACTGCCCTTTATATTTACCTGCATAGTTACTTTTACCAGCATTCTTTATTTCTCCATTTGGCTTTGAGTTATGGTCTAGCATCCTTTCATTTCAGTTTGAAATACTCCCTTTAGCATTTCTTGGAGAGAAGGTCTATTAGAAACAAGCTCCTTTATTCTTTTGTTAACTTGAAAATGTCTTAGTTTCACCTTCATTTTTAAATTTTAGTTTTGCTGGATGTAGAATTCTTGGTTGAGTTTTCTTTGTTGTTGTTGCTCTTTCAGCACGTTAAATACCTTCTGGCCTCCATGGTGTCTGATGAGAAATAAGTTGTTATTGAGGATTCCATGTGCATAACAAGTTGCTTCTCAGTTGCTGCTCTCAAGAATCTGTCTTTATTTTTGGCATTTCACAATTTGACTATAATGTGTCACAGTGTAAATGTCTTTCCATTTATCCTGTTTGGAATCATTGAGCTCCTTGGATGTGTGGATTTAGGTATTTTATTATATTTGGGAAGTTTTCAGCCATTATTTCTTCAAATATTTTTTGCTCCTTCTTCTCACTGTTTATATTCTGGGAACCTCACTGTGCATGTGCTAGTCTGATGGACAGTTGGCCACAGATCTCTTAGGCCCTGTTCACTTTTTGTCATCGTCATTTTTATTTTTGCTCCTTAGACTGGATAATTCCCACTGTCTTGTCTTTTAGTTCACTGATTCTTTCTTCTGCTTGCTCAAATTTGTTTTGAATCCTTTAGCAAATTTTTCAGTTTAGTTATTGCATGTATCCAGCTCTAAAATTCCTACTTGGCTTATTTTTATAATTTATCTTTATTGATATTCCCATTTTGTTCATACATAATCTTCCCAAATTCCTTGATCAATGCTTTCCTCAGCTATTGAGCATATTAAGACAATTGGTTTAAAGTTTTTATCTAGAGGCTTTCAGACAAGATGGCAGCATAGGTAAATGTGGTGCTCACATCCTCTCACATCCACAACAAAGTTACAACTAAACAACAGAACGTCCATCATTCAAAACTGCCTGAAACTAGCTGAACATAAGTCCTGTAACTAAACATATAAGGAAGAAGCCACATCCAGACTGATAGGAGGGGCAGAGAGTCAGAACAGCTGGTCCCACACCAATGTGTGGTGGTAAAAAATCAGGAGAAATATTTAGGCTATGGAGGAATATCTAGTCCCTGAAGAGCAAGGGCTCTTAGCCCCACACTAGGTCCCCCAGCCCAGGTTTCCAGTGCCAGGAAGGGAAATACCCATAACTTTTGGCTTTAAAAACCAGTGGGGATTGTGGCTGAGTGAGACAGAGGGCTTCTAGAGTCACAGGCATTCCTTTTAAACGGATCACACATAAACTTACTTGCACTTTCTCTGAGCTCCAGCATGGGGCAGCAACTTGAAAGGCACTGGGGATATATGGGAAGGAACTGAATTGTCTGGCTTTTTGGTGAGAATTGGAGAGGCAGCCTCCTCCCAGAAAAAAGTACTGGCAGAACCATTGTTCCTTTGCTGAGTCCTCGCCACACAGAGCTTGCTGGCAGGCACCATAAATGAGTGTCCATCAACCTAGTTATTATTGTTCTCCTGCCCTGCTGATTCCCTAAGACCCCGCTCCACCTAACTTGCTGGGTGATCCTAGGGCAGGGCACAGGCAGAAGCTGATCTTGGCCTGCATCTCTCAGGAGACACAGAGCAAGCACACCTAATAGACAACTTCAGATCCTGCTGGATCTTGCAGATCCCACAAAACCACCTCCATGAGCAACACACTCAGGGGATAACTAATCAGGCACCAAAGCCCCAATGAAGTGAGTTTTTCTCTGTGCCATTTACCTCTGTACAGCAGCTCCTTAACTGTGGTCATAGCCAGTCCTCACAGGCAATTGGTGTGGGGATAAAGCTCTCCCATTGACATTACAGCAATCAAGTCTCAATTACAACAGGAGGGTGCACAGAAACTACATGAGGGTTGCACTTGCAGTGCTTAGCTCAGGGGGGCTGTACCACTTGGCCCTAGAGAATGCCTACTATGTAAGGCCACACCACCAAAACTGGGAGATGTAGCAGCTCTACCTAATACATAGAAAAAAACACAGGGGGACAGCCAATATGGGGAGACAAAGAAACATGTTTCAAATGGGGAAAAAAACCAACAAAACTGAAAAAGAACTAAATAAAATGGAGAAAAGCAACCTACTAGATACAGAGCTCAAAACACTGGTTATAAAGATGATCAATAAACTTAGTGGAAAAGTATATGAACTTAGGGTAAACTTTAATAGAGATCAAAAGCATAAAAATGCAGATAGAAAATATAAAAAAGAAAGTCAGAAATGAAGACTACAATAACTAAAATAAAGAACACATTATAGGAAAACTACAGCAGAGTAGATGAAGGAGAGGATCAAATCAGAGATTTGGAAGACAAGAAAGCAAAAATCATCCAAGCAGGACAGCAAAAAGAAAAAGGATTCCAAAAAGATAGGGATAGGAAAGACGTCTGTAGGACAACTTCCTGCATGCCAATATTCACATCACGGGGTTGCCAGAAGGAGAAGAGAGAAACAACAGAATTGAAAACTTACTTGAAAAAGTAATGACAGAAAACTTCCCTAACCTGGTGAAGAAAATAGACACACAAGTTCAGGAAATGCATAGAGTCCAAAACAAGATGAACCTAACAAGGCCCACAAAAAACCCATCATAATTAAAATGGCAAAAGTTAAAGAGAAAATCTTAAAGGCAGCACGAGTTCACATTAGACTGTCATCTGAGTTCTCAACAGAAACTTTGCAGGCCAGAAGGGATTGGCATGAAATATTACTCTACTCAGCAATGCTATAATTTAGAACCAAAGGACAGAATAAGAGCATCCAGATAAGAAAAATCTAAATGAGTTCATCACCACCAAACCAGTATTACAAGGAAATTTGAGAGGTCTTATTTAAGAAGAAAAATAAGGATCAAAAATGGCATTAAATACATACTTATTAATATTTACTTTAAATACAGGTTGATTAAATTCTCCAATCAAAAGATATAAAATGATTGAATGGATAAGAAAATATGACCCTTACATATGTTGCCTATAAGAGACTCATTTCAGCTCAAAAGACACACACAGACTGAAGGTAAAGGGATGGAAAATTATACTTCAAGAAAATTGAAATTAAAAAAATAAGCTGTGGTAACAATACTTATACCAGACAAAATAGTCTTTAAAACAAAGACTATAAGGAGAGACAAATAAGGACCCAGAAATTCCACCTCTGAGTATTTATCCAAAGAAACCCAAAACACTAAATCAAAAAGATATATACATTCATATGTTCATTGCAGCATTTATAGCAGCCAAGATATGGAAGCAACCTAAGTGCCCATCAATAGATGAATAGATAAAGAAGTCTTGCACATACGTGATGGAATGTGACTCAGCCATAAAAAAGAAAGAAATCTCACCATCTGCAACAACATGGATGAAACTAGAGGGTATTGTGCTGAGTAAGCTAAGTTCAGACAGAGAAAGACAAATGCTGTATGGTTCCTTTATATATGGAATCTAAAAAACAAAATAAACAAATGAGCAGAATAGAAACAGACTCATAGAAACGAGAATATTTTGATGGTTGCCAGATGGGAGGAGTTTAGGAGATGAGTGAAAGGGCTGAATGGATTAAGGACAAATTCATTGGTACAAAATGGTCATGGGGATTAAAGTACAGCATAGGGAATATAGTCAATGATATTGTAATAACTATGTATGGTGTTAGATAGGTACTAGATTTATTGGAGTGATTACTTCATAAGTTATATAAATGTGTAATCACTGGTTTTACACCTGAAAATAATATAATGTTGTATATCACCTGTAATTTAAAAATAAAAAAATATTTTTAAGAATAGGACTGTTATCCCTGACTGGGGTAGCTTAGTTGGTTGGGTGTCATCCTGCAAAACAGGAGGTAGTCAGTTTTATCCCCAGTCGGGAACCATGCTTGGGTTGCATGCACGGGTCCCCATTGGGGAGTGAGCGAGAAGCAGCCAATGGATGTTTCTCTTGTGCATAAATGTTTATCTCCCTCTGCTTCTCCTTCCCTTATCGTTTTTCTAAAAATAAATAAATAAAATCTTTTAAAAAAAGAATTGTTAGTTTACTATGGTCTGATGGATCTCATGGATACAAATCCCACTTGGCTCTCAGAACCAGGCTTTTGGGAAGCCCATCTCTCAGCTGGATGTCTTAAAATTGGAGGCATTATATGTTCAGTTCAAACCATTCACTCCTCAGGAAAATGCTGGGAGTTGTGTGACTTCTCTCCTGATTGTACAGTTATGGCCAGAGTGTCTCAACCTCTTCCATCCATTACAACATGGTTGTGTTGTTTTGTTGTTCTTTTTTTCTCCATTTGCCTGAGGGGTAGGAGTCACTCAGACAGTGCTTGGATTTCTTTCAGAAGGAATTATGCCATATGTAGCTAAGATCTGGTGTGTCCATGGGAGGAGGTGACTTCAGGAGCCTCCTATGTGACCATCATGAACTGCAACCTCAAGAAATCTCATGAGACATTTACAAATAAGACAATGATTAAAATGTTAAGTCCTTTCCCCAGAAACAGGCAACTAGTAGGTGGTGAAACCAGAATTTGAAGCCAGGCAGAATGACTCCTAAACATATTCTCCTAATTGCTATATTCTATCCAGCTTTCTCTACTGTGTTCTATGGTTATATTGTTCTTATCATGGTTATAGAAAAACATCTTATTTTAACTAATATCAATGGGCATATAAGAATTTCATTAATACCACATGCATATTATATTAATCTTTGACCCGAAGCAGCTGTGGGATTTCTGATCACCATATAGCATTTTTGAGCAATGCCCATTACTTTTCCTAAGTGATTTTTTTCAGTTAGGCAAAACAGAGATGAGTGCCCTGTGTCATTTTTCAGGCAGCCTCCAGACAGGTTAGAACAGAAAAATACAATAAGCTTTTAATAATATCTGCTCTATTCTCTTTGGAACCAGAGACCAGAGTCCCATGCTGAGAACACAGGCTGCAATCTCCAAAACTGTGACCAAGCTGGGGAAGCGGAAGGGCAAAGGCACGGGAAAATGTCACAAAGCTTTCACACCCTTTTTAAGTTGCTCTCTTATTGATTCAGCACTCATTTATTTACTATAAACCTTTGATTGTTTTCCAGAGCTCTAACAATGTTTGTTCTGATAGTTTCTACCTATTTTTTCAATGCCCCTGTGGACATTATAGTTGCCTACTTTACCATTTGGCTGTTGTCACTCCAAAGGAGCTTTCTTATCTTTGCCACACATTGACTTACTCTCAGCTCAGGTGCCTTCTTCCCAATGTGAGCAAAACAGAACTCATGGTATTTCCTTACCTGCTTCTCTCTGCTGGGTTCCCTACCTGAGAATGGTTAGAACATTCTTCAGTTACTCAAGCCAGGAGGCTTTATCTTTTCCCACTTATCTGACAGAGTGGTAGTCAGTCACAAAGTCCTTTGGATGCAATGCAGCCTTTCAAGGATTCTCTGATCATTCTAGTTATCACTAACTCACCATTTCTATAGGTTGCTGTCATCTTCCACTTTGACTATTAAAATGCCTCTTGCTTGGATAGTTTGCACCTCATTTTCCCTCTCCACCTCCTATATGCATCTGCTCAAAGCACTCTGTGCTTAACCCTAATTTTGTATCTCCTGCTTTTAAGTCCTACACTCCTTTAGAACAAGGACTGTGTGTATTCAGCTCTGCAACAGTGTCCAGCATATAGCAAGAGCCAAACAAATGATTCCTGAATGTCTGAAACTGACCCACAATACTATCCCTCAGAGTGGTATGATACAATACAATAGGTATAATAAAATCAACCATCAAAATGTCCTTATATATGTATAAACATAAAGACATACATAACAATTTAGAAACTTTTAAAACTGAATTCACTTTCTTGCTTACTTACTTCTGATTTTGAAAATCTTACCCTTTATTCAATCTCTATTTCATTTCTTACCTCCTCAAACCCCTACCCATCAAATATACATCTGTCAATTTGGCACTGAATTATACACAAATCTGAAGTCCCTGATACTATTCATAATGCTCCCCTCATCAAAAAAGGAAGGGATATGCAAATGTTAGGATAGATCTATACCATGTTGCTAATAGATGCTATTAACACAATGCAATTCCACTAACCCCCCCAGCCCAAGTTATTCATCACTGATATGCTTAATAATATGCTGTTTTATGTTGGCTATAATTAGATATTATTTTTGTGAGTTTTGTCTCCCCATTATATTTGCATCTTCCCTAAGGTAAAAACCTTCATTCAACCAGTTTTCTATTAACCAAAACCCACAGTTCAAACAGATATACAATACATATTTTCCCAACATAAAAGTTTATAGGTTGTACAATGATGCTTTGGTCTATAATTGAATAAGTTTATGGGAAGAGCAGTACTATGCCAGAATTTACTTTTATTTTTGCATTTAAAGTTTTGATAGAATGTTCTAATGTGTGGAGAAATCATAGCCTAAATGACAATATTAAGGGAACAATGTACTCTTTTCTTCCTGAGGAAACTGAATGGGTGTGGTGGGGTTTCTCCATTTCCCATTGTTTTCTCATTATGCTCAGGAAATGGATTTTTAATGTGATGGAGACAACACTGCACATGGAAAGAGTCTGTACAGTCATATTCAAGACAGCATTCAGAGCCATACATTTGTGAGCCTTCTCTTTGAAAAGAAAGAAGGAAAGGAGGCTTAATGGGAAAAGTCATCTGTTTTACATTCTATCTCCCACATTGCCCAGGATTAAAAAGTTTTCAAGTTTTCTCTCTAACATGAGGGTTGTCAATAAGGGAGTGGGAGGGGGAGAGGGGGGTAAAGGTACAGAGAATAAGTAGCATAGATGATAGGTGGAAAATAGACAGGGGGAGGGTAAAAATAGTGTAGGAAATGTAGAAGCCAAAGAACTTATAAGTATGACCCACGGACATGAACTATGGGGGGGGAATGTGGGAGGGAGGGGGGTGGGCAGGATGGAGTGGAGTGTGGGGGGGGAAATGGGACAACTGTAATAGCATAATCAATAAATATATTTAAAAAAAAAAAGTTTTCAAGTTTTCTCTCAACAAAAGAACCTATGCATCCCAATGTTCATAGCAGCACAAGTTACAATAGCCAAGTACTAGAAGCAACCTAAGTGCCCATTAGCAAATGAGTGGATCAAAAAACTATGGTACATTTACACAATGGAATTCTATGTAGCAGAAAGAAAGAAGGAGCTTATACCCTTTGCAACATCATGGATGGAACTGTAGAGCATTATGCTAAGTGAAATAAGCCAGGTGGTGAGGGACAAATACCATATGATCTCACCTTTAACCGGAACCTAATTAACAAAAGAAAAAAAGCAAACAAAATATAACCAGAGACATTGAAGTTAAGAACAATTTAACAACAGCCAGAGGGGAATGGGGAGGGGATAGTGGGGAGAGGGGTTTTCAGGAACTACTATAAAGGACACATGGATAAAACCAAGGGGGAGGGTGGAGGCGGGGGAGGGAGGTGGGTTTGGCTGGGGTGGGGTGGAGGGGTGGGGAGAAAATGCAGACAACTGTAATTGAACAGCAATAAAAAAATGTTTAATTAATTTTAAAAAAACAACTAAGCAGTCTCAGTTTACATGAATATTACGCAGCTATTTATCCCTGAATAAGTACCTATTTGCCAAGGAATAGAAATGACTGCCTTTTGCTTTATGACTTCTAATATTCTATTATCATATATCACCTACAGGTAGCTAGTGGGTTTCAAGTTCTCAAATACTTAGTGAATAGAGTTGAGGTTGCTGAATGAGACCTTGGCAATTCAAAGAGGAGAAATGAAGGGGAATCAAGGAGAGGGACTTCATGAAACTTTCACTACAGCACAAACAGCTTGCAACCAAGGCTTTCAAACCCAAGGGTATCCTGCTTGCCTTACTATCTCCCAGGTCCCTGGCACATACAAGGCTTGACTTTGAGGCTTCAAGGCTACTATTGAACAGCATAATATTATTGTCTGGCAGGAATCGTTTAACATAGGAACATGGGGAATGTTCTGATCAGAACAATCTTGTCCTAGACAGAGTCACTATAACAACCAAAGAAAAGGAAGTAACAATTACTAAAGAAGTACTGTGCTTTAGTTTGCCTCAGGAACAAAACCTTCGAATATTTTATTAATTGTCTCCATTGCTTCATAGGTATTAGATGATCCATGTACAACATTTCTCAAAACACTTCTTCCAAATCTGGCTCGGATAGAGTCTGGGGACAATAGTTTTGCTTCATCTGGGTCTGTGGGACCCATCAATCTTCTCCATTCTGAAGCAGCATTCCACTTGGTCAGAACCATGACCAAAGATGGACCCCTGCAAAAAACAATGCTTTCAGAAGACTTGGGCTATTTACAACTGTACAAATTGCATACATGGCTAAAGACAGAATGCACAGCTTCATCCAGAGACCTTTTCTTTATTTTTTGTACTTACCAGTGATATTTTGTGCTTTTTTTTTTCATTTCATTTCGCCCCCTTTCAACAGTTTCTGTGTGTGCGCTTAAAAAAATGCTGTGGTTTAATTCTAAAGACATATGCCAGACACTGTTCAAGTACTTTCAGTGTATTAATTATTTATCCTTCACAACAAACCTGTGAGGTAGGTAATATTATTATCCCCATTTTACATACAAGAAAACTAAGACACAGATAAATTTTGTTGGTAATGGGGATTTAAACCCAAGTAGCCTCTATACCTAATGTAAAGACCTAAATAAAAAAAGAGAAAGGAAATAAGGAAGGGAGGGAAAGGAAGGAAAGAAGAAATAAGGAGAGGAGGAAGGAAGGAGAGAAAGGCAAGAAAAGAAGGAAATAGAAAAAAAATGAACCCAAATATTAACAAGGTGTCTGTTCATGAATGAGATTAGATGGAATGTTTTAATGAATTTTTATATTTTTCAGTTTCTACAATGAACATTTACTACTTAATAATGAAAAGAACTATATATCAGAAACTTACTCAGACAGTATTTCCAGTACATCTTTATAAAAGCTTTTTTTTACAATTTTAAAATAAATTTTGTCTGCTTGCTCTTTGGTTAGTAGCATTTCCTTCATCTGTGTTATATCAAATCCAGATTCTTTAATAAGGTTGAAGATCTCCTCTAGGGAAAATAGATATTTGTTAATCATACAGATTGCCTCTATTTTTGCTCCATATTCAAGCAGATTGAAATAACTAAGGAAAGTAATAATTTTATTGCATGACTGTGATTTAAAAAAAAAAAAAGCTATGATAAACTTTGGAACTTAAAAAGCACCAGACTAACATTCAGAAGAACTTTAATATGTTATTATAGATGTTCAGTCCCTGAGACCCATCTTTCGAGAAACCACCTGAAATGTCTGGTGGACTACGGAAGTAGGAGAGGAGGAGCTCCACTCCTGTGTTACAAGTGAAGACTTGTTTCGTCTCCATGCTGCAAATGCCAAGGAATTTCTTGCTAGAGGTGGATTGGAGGTGAGAGCCAATCTGAACTCTTCTCCCTCAAGTACAAGAGCACCACTGAGGGAATTAAATAAAGTAAATCTTGTCAAAATCTCACCAATAGCCTAAACTCTGGTGGCTACATTCTGCAGAGGAAGGTGTTCATTGCATTATTCTTTCAACTTTTCTGTTTGAAAAATTTCACTCAATTTGGAGAAATGTATACATTGGCTTTTATTTTTAAATATTTACCTCTTTGTTCTTGTGTTACATGAGGTTTAATCAGTGCTAAAGTGCTTTGAGGAGGAAAGAAATACTGTATTTCCCTTTCAGCAGCTTCTAATGAGTCACTTCCATACAACTGGTTGATAGGCAAACTTTCTGTTGCAAATTGTACACATAAACTTTGGAAAAGAAATCAAGTTAAAAACTGTTATAACATAACATAGCATAACATAACATAACACAATGTAACACCATTTATATAAATTGTTCAAAAATCACCAAGCAATAGTAACTCATCCCTGATCTACACCTCATGGAAAAGGAAGTAATTGCTGAGTAACTTGGGGCATGCTATTTCATTCTAAGGATATAATAGTCTTTAGGAAGATAGGAAGTGGACATTTACATAATCCTGATCATGGATACTGACAGACAGCTGTGAGTGGAGGAATGGATGCCCGGGCCCAGTGACAGAACCCTGATCTCACTACTTGCTAGCTATGTGATATTACTTCTCTGTGCATTAGTTTTCTCCAATATAAAAGTGATAATAAAACTTGTTTTGGAAAGTGATTCTGAGGATGTAATCACATGATGTATTTGAAATATATGGTACAAGTTAAGCTCTCAATAAATATTCTTTTCCCTTCTTTCACCACTAACTATTATCAAACACTAGAGATAGCATTTGACTCTACACCAAAGATACCAAACTATCAACTTTAAATCCAAGTGAAACTACAATGGAACCCTCCTGGTAAGCAAGAGCAGCAATGAAAGAGGAGCCCAGGTATGGCTATGACCACAGTTAAGGAGCTGCTGTGCAGAGGGTGACAGCCCGGAGCAGAACTTACTTTCTTGGGGTCCTAGTGCCTGATTAGTCAGCCCCTGAGTGTTTTGCTCATGGAGGTGGTTGGGTGGTGCCCCATCAGGGTCTGAAGCTGTGCACCAGGCATACTCGCTCTGCACCTCCTGGGAGATGCAGGCCAAGATCAGCTTGCAGATCCAGCCAAGATTTCTAGTGGCCTTTCCATAAAAACAACCTGTCTTGGCTCTCGCTGCAGACTTTCCTAAAATCTCTCAAAGGTTCACAAACCTCAAGCAAACAGTATCTGGCCTCAGCATGCCTTGTACCTCTTGCACAGTGGTCCCAGACCCAGCACTCATGGCAGCCAGACTCAGTTTGCAGTTTTGCCATTTCTGGGCACCTCCAAGCCCAGCACAAGTAGCAGCCACCTACAGGTCACTCTGTAGCTCATGCTGGGTGGCTTTAGGGCAGGGCACAGGCAACAGTTGATCGTGGCCTACATCTTCCAGGAAGCCCAGAGTAAGCACACTTTTATATAAGTGGTGTTTCATAAGTACTGTTATTTATTGTGTAAATATGTGTCCAGCTTGCTCTGCCTGATAAGAGCATCTCTATTCTTGCTCACTTGAAGGCAGAGCCTTTCTTCCCCTAAACTGAATCCTTCAATTAAGTATTGGCACAAAGAATTCAAGCTAATTGCACTTCAGTTGGCTTCCATCAGTGACATGCCAAGAATGGGGATGCATGAGATAATATCCCCATCCTCCGGGTGATAGTAAGTCTGACAGTTAAGATCAAAAAATATTTACAAAGTGCCCTCCATGTGCCAGATAATATATCATGTGTTAAATTGATTACAAAGTTTAGCTATAATCTACAGTTCATCAGTAAGCTAATTTAGTAACGGTTCCTAACAAATTATAGACTATACATCAAGTTAATCAAAATTGTCTTGAAATGCTTATGATCAACTAAATAACCTTCAGCTGCCATCACATCCTTCTCAAAAGAATTTTTCCCAAACAGTGGATGCAGTAGTTATTTCTGCCAAAAGCTGGCCTTTGGGATGGGTATGCACCACTGATTTCACAGCTCCAAACCAACAGCTCACAACCTTCTCTTGCAAAGCTTTGGCAATATTCAGGTTGGCACTGGGCTAGGCCTCCAGGCAATAGCAGTCCATCCCTGACCCGGAAAAAGTAGCAATCCTGAGAACTTCCCCTGAGCTAGAGCTGTTTCTGTACTCTATATCAAAAGGAAATTATAATGGCTCCCCCTGATAACATTTTGGGATACATGATATGAATCCTACCTCTCTGAAAGACAGCCTTTTGCTTCTTCAACAGTGCTTGGTCCAATTAACTTTTTCCAGTGTTGTAAACCATTGTCTCTTAATAAAACAAGGGCTAGAGATGGACCACTGTTAGAAAAGGAAAAAAGAAGCTAATAAAAATATGACTCAGTAGCTAATTATACATAGATAATACAAGTCTATTTGTAAATAGACAATAAAATGTCAAAGTAATCCTTTTATCAAGAGTATAAAATTAATTTCCATTGGTGTATTCTTAAGAGCATATTTATAAAATTTTTGGATGAAAGCAGAAATGAAGGGAAAAGAAGGGCTTTGGTTCTAATAGAGTGGTTTCTGTATAGTTCCCATACTCCTGCTAATTTATATATATACTCTCGCTGGATTTCTACCTCAGCTTCTATTTCACTTACTCTTTTTGAAACCTGATAGATTCCTAGCATCACATGCCTCTCTTAGAACTAGTGATCTTTAGAATTAAAAAAGTCCTTGAGGGTCAGTCAGTTCTGTTCGGACTTGATGTTGTACACCCTGGATTTCTGGCATTCAACTCAAGCAGACTTCAGCAACTTCACCTGGGATATTTCCATTACTCCAATAACCTTCCAGGAGGACCAGAGAAGGCAGACAGTTGAACAGAGTATCAACATGGGAGAGAAATTGGCAAAAAAGCAGACTCAGCACTTATTTACAGAATTGAGAGGCGTGGCAACTTGAGCAGAAAAAAAGGTTAAAAGAAGATTTAAGTGATTCAAAAGTAAATCAGAGCATGCATTCTACAGCTGAAATCTGCTTTACCTGGTCATGTTTTCTATAAGATTTTCAAAATAATCTTCATTTTCATATTCCTTGCACAGTATCTGTGCCTCTTCTTTTGATAATACTATTTGTCTTTGCATCAGTATTTTGAAGCCTTCAACTTGAATAATATTCAAAACATCCTCTAAATAAAAAGTCACATAAGTTTTAAATTGCTAGGTTAGTTTTTATACACACAATGTAGAATATATTATCATGGGGCATATAATCATTTTATCGTATTATGAAATTTAAAATTTGGCAAAAATAGCTCATTAGACTTTAGTTTAAGGTGAACAATATTCTTAACATATCAAATTATAATGCTATGTCCAATTTTTCATGACATAACATTCATACATACACACACATTGAAGTATCTCATTAGCAAATATTTTCTATACTATATGCTTTGATTCTAGTACTGGAATCAAGGCAGGGCTATCCTCTCTCATCACTCCTATTTGACATCATACTGGAAAACCCAGCTAGTCAAATAACACAAGAAAAGGAAAAAAGGGTATACAGATTGGGAAGGAGAAAATAAAACTGTTTCTATTTATTGTCAAAACAGATGACATAATTGTCTATGTAGAAAACCCCAAAGAAACAACAAAATTCCTGTAACTAACAAGAAACTGTTATAGCAAAGTTGCAAGTTATAATTAATATACAAAAGTTAATGACTTCCCTATGCACTAACAATGAACATTGGAATTTGAAATTTAAAACACCACCATTTACATTAGTACATTAGTATTACAAATATATTAAATGAAAAATATTTGCAAACTACATATACCAATTACATTAGTACTTCAAAAAATGAAATACATGAGTATAAATCTAACAAAATACATATAGGCCTTAAGTGAGAAATACTACAAACCTTTGGCAAAAAGCATCAAAGATCTTAAATAATGGGAACATATTCAGTGTTCATGGCTAGGAAGACTCAATGTTGTTAAGGTTTCAATAAATTCTATACAATCCCAATCAAAAGCCCAGCAAGTTACTTTGTGGATATGGATATTGACAAGCTGATTCTAAAGTTTATATAGTAAGGCAAAAACCCAGAACAGCCAACTCAGTATTGAAAAAGAAAAGCAATGTTGGAGGACTGATACTACCCACCTCACGATTGACTACAAAACTAGACAGAGAGGGATAGGCAAAACAAAAGACACATATATCAATAGAAATGAATGGAGAACCCACAAATATTCACACATCAATATGTCAACTGATCTGTGACAAATAAGCGAAGGTAATACAGTGGAGCAATGATAGTTTTTCCACAAAAGGTGATATAGAACAACTGGACATAAACATGAAAAAAAATCTAGACACACACCTTATACCTTTCATGAAAATTAACTCAAATGGATTATAACCTTAAATGTAAAACACCTATAAATATACTATAAACTTTCTAAAAGATAACAGGCGAGAAAATCTTGGTGCTCTTGGGTTTGGCAATGATATTTTAACTTAAACACTAAAAGAACAATCCAAAAAAAAAACTCTGATAAATTGAACTATATTAAAAATAAAAACTTTTCAGTGAAAGACACTCTTTAAAAAACACAGAATTAAAAACTTAGAAAAATATTTGCAAACACCACATATACGAGTATATAAAGGACATGGTCACAATATACAAAGAACTAATAACTCAACAGTACAAACAACTCACCTAAGAAATGGGCAAAAATCTGAAGAAATATCTCAACAAAGATACAGAAATAGAACTTATCATATGAAAAGATGCCCAGCATCATATGTCATTAGGGAATTGTAAATCAAGACAACAGTGAGATACCATTATATACTTATTAAAATAGAAAAAATCTAAACAACTACCTGTAGAGCAACAGAAACTCCCATTAACTGCTGTTTGAAACTGGAAATGCAACAGCCACTTTGGAAGGCATTTGACAGTTTCTTACAAAGCTAAACATAGTTTAACCATATGATCCGGTATTCATGCTCCTGGTGAAATATTTACCCTGCTGAGGTGAAAATTTACGTCTACACATGCAAACCAATCATATATTAATGCCTATAGCTGCCTATAGCAGCTTTATTCATAAAAACCAAAACTAAATGCAACAAAGATGTCCTTTAATAGGTAACTGGATAAATTTTGGTACAGCCATAAAATGGAACATTATTCAGCAAAAAAAGAAATGAGCTAACAGGTCACAAAAAGACATGGAGGAACTAAAGTGCATATTAAGTAGCTTTTTAATTTGATGTACTCCCATTTGTTTATTCTTTCCTTTATACCTCTTACTCTAGGGGGCATATTGGTGAAAATATTGCTGTGTGGAATATCTGAAATTTTCCTGCCTATGTTCTCCTCTAGGACTTTTATGATGTTGTGACTTATATTTAAGTCTTTTATCCATCTTGAGTTTATTTTTATGTATAGTGTAAGTTGGTGGCCGAGTTTCATTTTTTAGTATGTAGCTGTCCAGATCTCCAAAAGGGAACCAACCATATGAGAAAATATATTGGCCAATGATACCTCAGACAAGGGTTCAATCTCCAAAATATAGAAGGAGTCACATGACTCCACACCAGGAAGACATACAATCCAATTAAAAAATGGGCAAAGGACCTGAACAGACACTTCTCCAAGGAGGACATACAGAGGGCCCAGAGACATTATGAAAGGATGCTCAGATCACTAGCCATCAGAGAGATGCAAATTAAAACCACAATGAGATACCACTTCACACCACTGAGAATGGCTATCATAACCAAATCAACAAAAAACAAGTGCTGGTGAGAATGTGGAGAAAAGGGAACCCTCCCACAACAGTACACTGTTGGTGGGAATGCAGACTAGTACAGCCACTGTGGAAAACAGTATGGCATTTCCTCGGAAAACTAAAAATGGAACTGCCTTTTGATCCAGTGACTCCACTGCTGGGATTATACCCTAAGAGCCCTGAAACACCTATTCAAAAGAACATATGCACCCCAATGTTCGTTGTAGCACTCTTTATAATTGCCAAGTGCTGGAAACAGGCCAAGTGCCCATCAGTGAATGAGTGTATAAAAAAACTGTGGTACATTTACATGATGGAATATTACACAGCAGAAAGAGTTAAGGAACTCCTACCCTTCCTGATAGCATGGATGGTACAGAATAGTATTATGCTATGTGAAATAAGCCAGGTGGTGAAAGACAAATACCATGTGATCTCACCTATAAGTGGAACCTAATCAAGAAAATAAACAAGTGAGCAAAATAGAACCAGAGGCATGGAAATAAAGAACAAACCGACAGTAACCAGAGGGGAGAGGGGAGAGGGATAATGAGGGAAAGAAGTGGTAGGGTCAGGTCAAGGCACATGTATAAAGGACCCAAGGACAAAGATATAAGAGGTTGGAGGAAGAATTGAATGTGGGAGGTGGGGGGTGGGTAAGGCAGAGGGGAATAATTTGGGGAAAATGGGGACAAGTATAATTGAAAAACAATAAAAATAAATAAATAAATTCTACTTATCCTAAAAAAGAGAAATGCATATTAAGTAAAAGAAATCAGTCTGGAAAAGCTACATACTGTGTGATTCCAACTATTTGACATTCTGAAAAAGGCAAAACTATAGAGACAGCAAAAAGATCAGTGGGTGTCTTGGGCTGGGAGGAGGATGGGAGGAATGAATAGGTTATTCTATTCTGTATGATACTCTAAAGAGGACACATGACATTATGCATTTGTAAAAACCCACAGAAGTTATGAAATAAAGAACTTTAATGTAAACTATGAACTTTAGTCACTAACAATGTATCAATATCAGTTCATTAATTGTAAAAATATATCACAGAAATATATTAATAGGAGAAACTGTTAAGAAGGCATGTGGGAACTCTATACTATCTTAATTTTTCTATAAAACTACAAGTGTTCTAATTTATAAAAATCTATACATTTAACAAGCATGTAAATATTAAGAAAAATTCTAAAGGCAAACAAAACATTCCAAAGAACAACACTCTAGGCCCAGACAGTTACACTAGTAAATTCTGATAAACATTTGAGAAAGATATATTAATTATACACTGTCTCTTCCAGAAAGTAAAAGAGGAGTAACAACTCCCCTCATTTTATGAGGCCTGCATTATGCTGACACCAAAACCAGATAAAGACATTACAAGAAAAGAACAAATTACCCCCCGTGAATATAAGCACAAACGTCCTCAACAAAGTATTTAAATACCAGGTCCAGAAGTGTGTAAAGAAAATGAATAAAACAACCAAATGTGGTTTATTTGGAGAATGCAAAGCTGCTTCAACACTCAAAAATCACAGTAATTGCCATATTATCAAACAAAGAAAAAAATTGTATCAGTAGATACAGAAAAAAATATTTGAGAAAATACAACATCCATTCACGAAAAAAAAAAAATTCCAGAACTTGGAATAAGTGGGAATTTCTTTAATTTGATAAAGAATATACAGCCATGCCATAATACTTAATGGTAAAAATTGAATGCTTTCACTATAAGGTCAGGAACAAGGCAAGCCTGTCTACTCTCACCTTTCCTAGTGCACATCAGTCGGGAAGTTCTAGCTAGTCAGAACAACGAAGCAAGCCAAAGAAATAAAGGTATGCAGATTGGAAAGGAAAAGTTATAACTATCTTGATTTGCAGTGATATTATTGTTTACATCAGTAGCTCTGGGCCAAAGAATTTTGTCCCCCAAGAGTCCACATGACCACGTCATTTTTTGTTGTTGGGGACAATGGGTGAGTGCTACTGGCATCTCCTCAGTTGAGACCAAGGGTGTTGTAAACATTTTACAATGCACATGACACAGCCTCCCTCAGCCAAGAATTATCTAGTCCCAAATGTAAGTAGGTCTGAGATTAAGAAATTCTGGTCTCCATAGAAATTCCCAAGGAGACCACATCAAAGCTTCTAAAATTGAGTTCAGCAAGTCATACCAGGTCAATATAAACATAGTATAGTATTTTCACACACTGGCTATGAAAAAGAGTTGATAGTGAGAGTTTATGGTTGTGCTCTTATTCTGCCACCATGTTCACTCTGCTATGTGAATACAGAATTAGGAAATGACTAGAACTTTTTAAGTGTTTGTTTTCTCATTTATGTTTTCTCATTTACATATGGATTGTTTGGTTCTTTTAATTTAGTTTTCAATTAAAGTTTATATTCAGTATTATTCTGTGTTAGAAAAAATAGACTTGATAAAGCATCTTCTTCAAATCATGCTATTAATAAGGTATTGACCCGAGCTTTGAATTAAGGCATTTCAGACACGAAAGCTTCCAATCTTTATTATATAATAATTCCTGCCACGTTAAAATTTACTCTAACAAATTCATAGGTAAGAAAATATGTTGTAAACTCTCAAACTGCATAAATATTTTATTATTACCTATTGAGAAATTATTAAACTATTAACTAAATTTCTTCTTTAGGTACTTTTTTAAATTCTAAAAATATATGTTAATGTAATTGCTCTAGGGTTTATTCAAATCCATGTATGAAATACTTTAACAATTTATTCCTTATTTCTTACCTCCCTTTTCTCGAAAGAGATCTGGTCGAAGTAATGCCAGTATCCTTTCTAACTTTACACTTCTCATACTTTTAAAATCAGGAAAGAAGATATCGATAAACTTATTAACATTATCTACATTCTCTTCAATATCACAAAACGGAGATATATCTTGTCTTTCCAGATATTCTTGTAAACTGTTGAAATCAAAATATAATTTAAGATTATAAACTAAAGTTTAATAACCATGCTAGGAAATTAAAACCAATAATATGTTCACTAAGAACTTGGGGCTTAGAAAAACAAAGAAATGTTGGAGAGAATACGGAGAAAAGGGAACCCTAGTGCACTGTTGGTGGGAATGCAGACTGCTGCGGCCACTGTGGAAAACAGCATGGAATTTCCTCAGAAAACTAAAAACGGAACTGCCCTTTGATCCAGCAATTCTGCTGCTGGGATTATACCCTAAGAACCCTGAAACACCAATCCAAAAGATGCTTTATCAAGTCTATTTCTTCTAACACAGAATAATACTGAATATAAACTTTAATTGAAAACTAAATTAAAAGAACCTGTGCACCCCAAAGTTCATAGCAGCACAATTTACAATAGCCAAGTACTGGAAGCAACCTAAGTGCCCATCAGCAAATGAGTGGATCAAAAAACCATGGTACATTTACACAATGGAATTCTATGCAACAGAGAGAAAGAAGGAGCTTATACCCTTTGCAACAGCATGGATGGAACTGGAGAGCCTTATGCTAAGTGAAATAAGCCAGGTGGTGAGGGACAAATACCATATAATCTCACCTTTAACTGGAACATAATGAACAAAAGAAAAAAGCAAACAAAATATAACCAGAGACATTGAAGTTAAGAACAATGTAACAATAGCCAGAGGGGAGTGGGGAGGGGATAGTGGGGAGAGGGGTCTATAGGAGCTACTATAATGGACACAAGGACAAAATCAAGGGGGAGGATAGAGGTGGGGGAGGGAGGTGGGACTGGGGAGGTGGGATTGGCTGGGGTGGAGTGGAGGGATGGGGAGAAAATGCAGACAATTGTAACTGAATAGATAAATAAATAAATAAAACTTTTAAAAAAGAAAAGAAAAACAAAAATATAATTTCACATAAAGATAAGTTGCATCTATCACATCAAAGAATAATATATTTAATTCAACTTTTTATTGAACCAATCCACAGATCAACCAAATGAAATCATGTATATTTGACTTCATGGGAAGATAAAAAAGACCAAAATAAAATGTTTAACTTTTTTTCTTTCCTCTGTGTAAAGATTTTCAGATGGTTTCTATTTTTCCTTTGTTATTTTGTCTTTGAATCAAGAGTTATTAAGGAGCACACTTCACATTTTCAAATAGGTAAGACATTTTGGTCATTTTTTAAATTATTTCCCATGTAATTGGATTATAATCAGAAAATGTGTGTGGTGAAATCTTAATTTAAAAAAATGTTGACAGCTGTCAGAGGGAAGCGGGGTTGGGGACTAGATAAAAGGTGAAGGGATTAAGCAAAACTACTACAGGGTGGTGATAACCAGAGGGAAAGGGATGGGGGTAGATGGAGGTAGGCAAAGGGGGGATAAGTGGAGATGGAAGGAAACTTTGCTTTGGATGATGGGCACACAAGACAGTGTGCAGATGAGTTTTAGTTGAGTTGTACACCTAAAAACTATAGTTTTGTGAACCAATGTCAATCCAATAAATTTTCAAAACCCTGTTATGGCTTTCTTTGTAAACAAAGAAAATTTTATTTGTAAGTATATTTATATTTCATATATTATAGATTATTATATATAATTCTTGAATAGGCATTTTCCATTCATATGTATCCTTATTTATCTTTACCTGCCCTGTATTGAAATTTTTTACTGAGGTATTTTTGTCTACTCCTTATTTTTCTAATACTTTCATTTTTGTATTTTTAACTGTTACATTGTTTGGGGGCATTTTGACTACTATATCTTCTTCATAAATGTTGCCTGTTGCATCATGTTTTTTTTTAAATCGAGTTTAACACTTTTAATGTTCAATTCTAATACATTATTTTTCCTGGCTTTTGGGGTTTTTTTTTTTGCCATCCCTTTAGTTTTCTTTTTATTTGTGTGTTTCTTTCAAACAATATGAGTGCAGTTTTTAAAACTTTATTTTGAAATGACAGAAAGTTTCAAGACTTTGGGTAATGAACTTTAAACTCACCAACTGTTAACATTTTGTCACATACTAGAATCTCATACACAGTCCTCATTCAAATTTCATCAATTTTATAATAAGGTGTTATCTATAGTAATTTTTTCCTAATCTGGGATTACACTTGCATGTAGTTGTCCTATCTCCCTAATCTCTCTTGATCTCCAGTGCCTCAGCCTTTTTTGTCGTTCAAAACAGTGATATTTTGGAGTCCAAGCCAGTTGTTCTGTACAGTTCCTCGTTTTGAATGGTTTCAAAGTCTTGGATGGCCCAGTAGTTTCCTATTACATTAAGGTATGAACCTTTGGCAGGAATACTGCATAAATTGTGCTGTATTCTTCTTGGTACATCACAATAAAGAGTACACAATGCCAATTTTCCCTATTACTAGTGATATTAATATGGTTACAGTGGTACCCCCTAGTTTTCTCCACTGAAAAGTTATGATTTCCACTTTGTAAATAATAAGATATCTTGAGTACCCTATTTGAAACTGTGTATTTTTCACACAATGGTTTTAGCACCCACTGATGATTCTTTTCTGCATCAATAATTTACTGTTTTTTAATTTAGTTTTTAATTTTAAGTTTAGTTTTTAGTTTTTAATTTAGTTTTTTTACCTTGGCTTCATAATCTCTGTACTTAATGGGATAATTAACCTTTCCATAATTAGCAAAATAACCATATACTTGACTATGCTCCTTCCATCTTATTTTATATGTACTATTTATTTTAAATGGTACTGTCATCTTTTTTTTTCTTTCCCTTATTTTGCTGATCTGAGCAAATTGCTATTCATTCCATGTTTTCCCCCTTGCTAATGGAGCAATTTTATTATACTAATCCACCACACCAGTGTTTGCTAATTTTTGCCATCTTTTGCCTGCTTCCATAAACACATATACACCAAATGTTTCTTGCATTCTGGCACACTATTTCTCTAAATAACACTCCATTCATCCCTTTTCTGCAAATTCAAATAAGAATCTTAAAATACTTCATTACCTTATTCATCTCATCTTTCCTCTCTCCTCTCTGGGATTTTGTAATCATTATGCCACACATACGAGGTAATTCCTGAATGTGTTAAGATAATTTAGGATCTATCAGAGTTCTCTTTTGTTCAAAGAGTCCTTCACTAGCTATTGTACTATAACCCAGAATTATGTAATGTGCATGTGTGTTATTTGGGGTCGGGGGGTGTCTGTGTTCATAAATTCCAAGGTTCACTGATAACAACTGTTTCCCTTCTTTTATTATCCTCATATCAAGGTGTCATTTTTTATTTTTGGCTTTGTTGAGTTCTTCCTTAAACATTTTCCATGGAAAGATTACATAGGTGATATATTCCTAAGCATTCCTTGAACATCTTCCTTTGCTCCACCAGGTAAGTGATATCTTGGCTTCATTAAGAATGTTGGATTTGGCTCTAGCAAGATAGCTCAGTTGGTTGGAACATCATTCTGCAATCCTCTGCACCAGAAGGTTGTGGGTTCAAGTCCTGATTAGGGCACAAACCTAGGTTGTGGGTTTGATCCCCAGTTGGGGTGCATACAGGAGGCAAGCAATCAATGTTTCTCCCTTGCATTGATGTTTCTTACTATCTTCCTTTTTCTCTCTCTGCAATCAATTAAAAGCCATATTCTTGGGTGAGGATTTAAAAAAAAAAGAATGCAGGTGTTGGAGTCCTTTTCTCTTAGTAGTCCAATAACAAGTCTTAGTAGTCTGATAACAAGTCCTATTGCAGTCAGAGATTTTTTCTTTGTAAGTAACTCAGTTGCTGCCAACAATGGAGTTGGTGGAAGGGGTAAACTGTGGGTTGTGTTGTCTGTAGGGAAATTTTAAGCCAATAGTAAAACCAACTAACAGCTGAGTTGTTTTATTATCACCACGTACCAGCAATTCTAAACAATGTTGGTGATAAACTAGTTTTCCTTGAAAAAAAATATTTTGTTTATCTACATGCTAAACAATTCCTGTGGCAAGTGCTGAATTTTCAAAATATATTGTATAATTAGGCTTCAGGTTAGTTATCTTTAATAAACAGTAAACTTGACATTGTACTCTGCATGAAAGAATCAATCCTAAAATAACAAAGCTATGGGTAGTACTTGAATTTTTGGAATTTATTGTGAAACAGGAATTTTATGTATCTTTGTTTGTTAAACATCAATATACAAGGTCTTTATGGAAAAAGTTTAGCCATTGTTAATATGAGAACACTTTGCACAACATCAATGTGACCTAGGAGAGTGGAGTGGAATGTGCATGTGTGAACAATGACAACTTCACTGTACTAGTCAGTGGGGGCAATAGACACCATTGAGTTAGCATGTGTACTGTGTGGTCAATGTATTCAAAATGACTGAGCAAGTAGAGCAATGAATCTGCATCAAATTTTGTGTTAAGTTTGAACATTCCTCTGCAGAAACTATTTGGATGATTCAGGAGGATTTCGGGGACAATGCAATAAGTGCAGCACAAATAAAAGTGTGGCACAAATGCTTCAAAGATGGTCGAGAATCTGTTGAAAGTGATCCATGTTCTGGAAAGCCTGCAACAAACACAACACTTGAGAACGTCAAATGTGTATGGGCTACAATCAACAAAAATTGGCAACCAACAGTGTGAGAACTAGAAGCTGATCTGGGGATTCCAAAAACTACTGTGGCCAAGATTTTGATGCAGGATCTTGGCATGAAATGATGTGCCATGGCAAAATTTATTCCACAGCTTCTGCTACTAGAGCAGAAGAAACATCATGCTTCAGTTGCTAATGACTTGATTCAAACCATTAATGATGAACCAGATTTCCTAAAGGTCATAACTGGGAGATGAATCGTGGGTCTATGGCTCTGATCTGGAAATGAAGGCCCAGTCATCCCAATGGAAATTGCCTGGTTCTCCACACCTGAAGAAAGTGCAGCAAAGTCACAGCAAGACCAAGACCACATTAACAGTGTTTTTTTGATTGGGAAAGTGTTGTCCATCATGAGTACGCCCCTCCAGGCCTAACAATTAATAAGGAGTATTACCTCAATGTCCTTTCTCAGTTGAGTGATGCAATACAATGAAAACAGCCACCGCTATGGGCAACTGGTGATTGGTAGCTTTATCACGACAACCCACCCACTCATGCTTCATGTCTCATGTAGAGTTTTTTGGTGAAGCATCAAATCACCCAGGTGACTCAGTGCCCCTACAAGTTAGGATTTGGCGCCCTTGTGACTTCTGGTTTTTCCCAAAACTAAAATCACCTTTGAAAGGGAAGAGATTTTAGATGTCAATGAGATTCAGTAAAATATGATGGGGCAGCTGATGGCAACTCTAACAAAGGATTTTGCTGTGTTTTGAACAATGGAAGAGATGTTGGGAGAACTGTGTGAGGTCCCACGATGCCAACTTTGTAGGGGACTGAGGCATCATTGTCCTAGATGCAATATTTCTTGTATCTTGTATCTTCATCAATATATGTCTCTATTTTTCATATTACATGGCTGGATACTTCCTGGACAGACCTCATATAGCGGAGATCAGTTTTGAGACTGTCACTCACAAATCTTCAAAAGTTAAGGCTTACAAAAAAACTCTACTTTTTTAAATGCATTACTGTAATTAAACAGTAGTAACCTATTTCCATTTTTGTGTTACTTTTTTTGTTCATTTATACACAAAATGCCATAAAAAACAATTTTCACTGTGTTTCTTTTCTGTCCATTATTATTTGTCTCATTCAGAAATTGGAACTTAACATTGCCATGTAGTGGAGAGGGGTGTTAAGAAAACTACCTGCTCTGAGTCTCAAACATTAAGTATATCACTGCCTGTTCTTTTTCTCTAGAAACACTGTACAGTATTTTCCCCAGGATATCTGCATGTGTTTCTTCATTCCAGGGAATTTTGCTACTATTACTTGTTGATTCATAGCTAGTCCATTTGTCCTTTCTTCTCTGTATGGAATGTCTCTTATTACCTCATGATTCTCCAGCATATTCTTCAGATTACTTATGTCTGTTCTCAGAATGTCTGTCTCATTTTTTTTTCTGTACTTGGAGTTATTTCTTGCAGCTCATTTTCCAAGCCCTTAATTCAAGTCTCAAATGACTATCATGCTAATGATAAGTCAATGATTAGTCAAATGATTAGTCAAATAACTAATTCTTCACTTAACTTATAATTCAAATTGTGATTTTCATAGTACAAATTTAAAGTTTACTGTCAGTAGTAGTAGCAGTATCACTATTATTTTATTTAAGGATGTTTCTGTCCCTAGCAGTTCATTTTCAATGGGCTTGTGTTTTGATTTCTGTGTACATCTTCCTTTCTCTGGATGCTAGACTCCCTTAGGTAGATAGTCATTTTTCTATATCAGCTTTTTGTGGGTTAATGTTTGTTTTTTGGTGTGTTGGGTGTTGGAAAACCTGTACTTACTTGGAAGGCAAAAATGGCCTCTGGGTTACAAGCCAGCAGGCTGTCATCCCCTTACAGAAACAATTGGAAAAAGCCCTTAGAGAGCTGGAGTTCGAAGGCAAGGAATTCAATAATCCTTCTTAGCTATATCTTGGACTTTCAGGAGTCAGGAGGCCCAGTGAACTCCGGGCCTCACCTATGGCCAGCTGCTTATTAGTACAGATTCCCTTTAATTCTAAAGAGGCAAGAAAGGTCTGGAGTTGGGAGTAGAGAGTGAAGTTATAGAATTCAGACTGTTCTGATCCCAGAAACACTTTTAAAAGAGAATTTTGTAAAAGGAAA